>NW_028318342.1:4062500-4362500 GCF_062004578.1 Staurois parvus | reverse complement strand
GCCATTTCTGTGTCCATGCTGCACTAGTTAAAAAGAAACCACTTTTATGAACTATAGTTAAACAAGATGAATTCCAAAACACTTTTTTCAATTAACAATTTCACGGTATGTGCAACAATATAAAGTCGTAGTAAAATTTGTAATATTGATAGGTCATTGCATATTATGATCATAATCAATACACAGGGCCATAATTTAATACATTAATCATGTTTTGCATATTTTGAACTAAAGAATTATGTGGCCGTCTCAATTCTGAATTGATAGTTAATAGACAAAATTTCAACCATCTATTTTCTGACAAAAAATGGAAATTAAACCTCTTAAAAAATAATGCCATTTTAACAAGTCATAGTTTAAGAAACACTGCAAATTTTAACAGAATAAGAAAGAAACAACTATTTAGTTTGTAATAGAAAATAATCCGTTCACAGCATGAAACTACCTGGCGGCAAGGGAATTAATTGCTGCTCCATGGCCTGTGCTAAACTGAATAATTCATTAATTGCTTAAACATAATAATCAACTTTTCACCAACCTTCAAAAAGTATCATTGATGCAACTATATAGCAGCATGTAAATTGCTTCATGAGAATTGGAGATGATTATAGCAAGTCATGGAAGGGCAGTGTATTCTGGATTAACATTTGTAATGCTTGCCTATATTAGGCAAGAACCTACAAGCTGCAACAAGCAAGGAAAATATATTTGATTGACTGTCCAATACAGTAAAGGCAGCATTTTATGGTAGTCTTTCACAAGGGATTTAACATACAGAGGCTTTAATCGTAATAACATATGATAAATTACACAGGTCTGCGACTAAAAAGCTGTTTGATTTTCATCTAATTTCCATGTATTTTGGTGTGCTGAAAACAAATAAAATATTGAAAAAACTCCTAGACATCATGATTTGCCACAAAATGCAAAATTGTCTTCACATTTATCAAATTTTTTTAATTTTTGGTATTTTTTTATATTATGGGTTTTTAACCAAATTTAAAGTCCAAATTACTATTAATTAATTCACATAAGTGCATTTAAGATATAAAATGCCAAAAAACCTTAACGGGGTTGTCCGAGTTATGTAAAAAAAAAATATAGCACTGTAAATCTGATGGTCAGCAATATATACAGTATATAAGCTAAGCAAGTTTTAGGGAAAAAAATTATATTTCCTCATTTCCCTAGTTCTCTTCTGGCCCTTTGTTTTTATTTGCAGGTAAACAATCTCTGCCCCTCCCACCCTGCAAAGGGGGTGAATACAAGTGCTGCTCTGAGTGACATGTCTGACTACTGGGATACTCAGCTGTATGTGTAAGCCTCAGCCCTGAGTCTGTGCTTCTAATGGTAGAAGGGGTTAATCTTTCCTGAAGAATCCAGTTGGTGGGATACCAAATACCCTAGTTTTTTGCATCTATGGGACAGTCGAGACGACAAAATCACTGGAGTTGGCAGCCGAGGTACCAAAGTTTCTCGGAGGACATTTTTTTCACCGACTGTTAGCACAACAGATTCACAAAAAAAAGATTCACAAAAAAAGGGCAAGATTGGGACGTAATCGGACAAGAAGAACAGCAACAAATCCTTACTAGCTAAATTGGAAAATGGGATACAACTATTTTATTATTAATGTACCTTCTCAAAACAAAAATATATTGGCTATAGAGATCAACTAAATACAAAAAGTGTATTTCAAAACCCTTCTCTAAAGTTTCTGTTCTTCTCAGCTTCACACAATTCACTGAAATTAAATTACGCAACTTTGAGAAGTGCATGACCCAAACTGGGTAGCAGGCTCTTCCTTGCTGGGAGAATATATTTTATCAGCCAGGAAAGTCATAATGCTCTCCAGTATAATGATATTTAATGGTACCCTATCTTTTCTAGTGCCTTTATCTTTCCCAGCCTGTAGAAAGGCAACTTTATTATTTGTCAATTAAATCCACAGCATGTTAGCTTCTGCTTAGAATATGATTCTGATTCCTTGGCTGCCCTTCCTGTTCTAGACAACTTATCATGCACAGATAAAAATGGCAGATTATGAGCTGAGCAAAACCACAGATTTACGCAGGTCTTTATGTATTGACAGCACAGCAGCAATGCTGTTTAAATACGCACTATTGTTTGCAGTGCTGTCTATGCTAGCAATATATCTGCCTCATTTTGCAATGTTGTGCAAGTATTTGACTGATACTGCCAGTATTTGCTTGTCTCTTATCTATTCAGCTCAATCTCCTTCCTAGGTAATGACCCTGCTGGTGAGGCAGAAACTCAATTATTTTGTTATTTTCCAAGAATTTAAATACACACTTTTACAGCCAAATCACCTTGCATAAGGATCTTTCATCTGAACAAACTGTTATAAGCATTTAAAGAGAGCAGCAAACTGCAGGTCAGTGGTAGCATGTTTCTACTCTATCTCTTGATGCCCAGAAAGAAGCTGAGTGGCTATTCCAATACATAGATTAGCCTAATAGATGTAGCTCATGTTATTGCCAAAACGTGTTTATTCTCAATGCAAGAAAACATTTTCATTTAATGAGGTTGAAGTCTTTAGAACAAAAATCTCCACTGCTTCCAACATTACAAAAAAAACAGGGATACAGTGCCTCTTCAATGAAGGTTGAATTATAATGCAATGATGCTCTTAATGCTCGCTCAGTGCTACATGCAGGTAAACAACTGCTACTCCCTACAAAACAACTGAACAATAAGCATGAACAATGCAAAGTAAATCATGTCAGCTTAAAAGTAAGCCACACACCCTCATCCAGAGGAACTCTCTTTTTAGAGAAATAGAGCTTACAGTTTGCTTATAAATAAACAGACATGATTTACTTTACATTGTTCATGCATACTGTGCAATTGTTTTGTACTTGTAGCAGTTGCTTACCTGCTTGTAGCACCCAGCAAGCAACCCGGGCAGTGCCACCTAAGTATAAGATGAAAAAATAAGCAGATTTTGACTTTTTCTGTAAAAGTCTAACTTGGCAATGTCCACACTTCCTCAGCCTCCCTATTGATCAATGAGATTGGCCATCCAAATAAATGACCAGCAGAGAATCCCAGGAAGTGTGGCCAAGCTCAACTTTTACAGGCAAAGTTGAGATCTGCATATATCTTCAGCTGTATATATCTCTAGATCCAAAGCTAGACTATGGTCCCATGAGGCCCTAGGAACCGTAGCAGATTTTGGACCCTTCACACTGTCAAGGGATTTACCACAATGTTTGCACAGCTTTGCAGTGTGTTGCAGTACCATTCATTTTGAATAGCATCCCAATGCACTACTACAGCAGCAGGCAATGCAACTGCACTGCAGGAAAACACGACACATAAGCCATGCATTGTGGTGCATTAAAAAGATCATATTTGATTTTCTGTGTCTTAAGGTACACTGCCAGCCCATTCAAATTGATATTAAAGCAACGCATAGTTTGAAGAGAGCATTCAACTACTGTATGTCCCACTGATTTTAGGGACTGAAAATACACACCCTGCACATACCAGGGACTGCCAAAACACACTGTGCCAATACCAAGAACTGACAATACAAATCTTGCAGATATCAGTGACTGACAACACACACCCTCCCAATACCAAAGATTGACAATACACACCCTGCCCATTAATCATTTGGTATTGTGCAGATGCTTTACAGGGATGGTTTTTGTAAGTGTTAGGGTCACAGGGAGAGCATTGAGGTGACAACTTACTCAACTTACTCAACCTGTTCTAAAGCTGAAACACTTTTATTGTATATAACGTTATATGCTCAGCACAAAACCACCCTAGCACAAGCAAAAAAAAAAATATGTTTAGAGGTTCACATAAAAACAACATCTTTGTTAATATGATTGACAAAAGATACAATGCAACTATTCTATAGTACATTAGAGGGAGTTAGTAAATAAATGTAACCATTTGTTCATTTGTCAATTCTCTCTAGCTTTCTCCAAAATTGTTAAATATATATATATTTCCAATGCTCATCAACTCTATCCAGTGGCCATTATGCAGTATTTTATTACTATCCATGATAAAAGAATATTCATTCAGATGATAAAATAGTTTAAAGAATGTGTTTTCCCAATTTGTATAGAATGAATGAGCATGCATTTACTAGATGAATAGCTATGCCATTTTTGGTTATAAATAGACCGCTCAGGTATGCCAAGGGTAAGCTCAGTAGTAAACAAGTTGCCTGTAGACTACAAACTTCCTCCTCACCTACCGCCCAGGCTCAAAGTTCACTGGTAAACAGGAACCCTGGTGGGGGCAGAAGGTGTAACATTACACCAAGGGAAGAGTCAAACTGGAATTGTAAATGGAAGCTGAGCAATGGGGGGTTTGCTCTTATAAGAGTAAACTACATAATTCTGGGAGAATGCTGAGGGATGGGGATGATTAATGGATTTATATGTATATGGTTGGGCAGGTATTACTACTGTATGCGCCCTTTGGTACATTTCAGCCCTCAGTGGAAACAAAATTAAAAGCTGAAGTTGGGCCCCCTGGACACTTATTGGGCCTTGCCAGTGTTCTCGCTTTGTCTGGATGTTCTGATCATTTGGACATTTTCATAGAATCCTATTTCTTCCTACGCATTGTTCCATTACACAGTTAGTTTGCTTAAAACAAAAACGAAATTAAAAAGATGGGCAAGAGTTTCTTGCTTAATGGGGATATAGGTTATTATTTATTTATCGAGTTTATATAGCGCCAAAGGGTTTGCTCAGCGCTGTACAATAGAGGGGGGACAATACATGAAACAGAACAGTAAAATCAAACAGTACACAAGGGGTAAGAGGGCCCTACTCTTTCGAGCTTACAATCTAGGAGGGAGGGGGTAGAGGCACAGGAGGAAATGGCTGTGGGGGATGGAGTGGTAGGAGGAGGGAAGGGCAGCGGCTGTTAGGTGAGGGTGGGGTAGGCTTCCCTGAAGAGGTGGGTTTTCAGGGAGCGCCTGAAGGTGAGGAGGGAAGGTGACAGTCTGATGGATTGGGGTAGTGAGTTCCAGAGGATGGGGGAGGACCTGGAGAAGTCTTGCAGTCGTGCGTGGGAGGAGGAGACCAGGGAGCAAGATAGAAGGAGGTCCTGTGAAGAGCGAAGGGTACGGGTAGGGTGGTACCTGTGAATCAGGTCGGTGAGGTAGTTAGGGGCAGTGTTGTGAATGGCCTTATAGGTCAGGGTGAGCAATTTGAATTTAATGTGTTGGGCAATGGGGAGCCAGTGGAGGGAGAGGCAGAGGGGGGTGGCAGAGGTGGAGCGGCTGGTGAGGTGGATGAGTCTGGCCGCTGAGTTCAGGATGGTCTGAAGCGGGGAGAGCCTGCACTGGGGTAGGCCGGTGAGGAGGGAGTTGCAGTAGTCCAGGCGTGAGATAATCAGGGAGTGTACTAGTAGTTTAGTGGTGTCTGGGGTAAGGAAGGAGCGTATCTTGGAGATGTTCCGGAGGTGGAGCCTGCATGTGTTTGTGAGAGATTTGATATGAGGTTGAAAGGAAAGGTTTGAGTCCAGAATAACGCCAAGGACCTTGGCTTGCTGGGCGGGATTGATGGTGGTGTTGTTGGTAGTGATGGAAAGGAAGGGGGGGGGGGCGCGGGCTGGGGGGAAGATGAGAAGCTCGGTTTTGGAGAGGTTGAGTTTGAGGAAATGGAGCGACATCCAGTCAGAGATGTCGTTTAGGAGGTGAGTGATGCGGGCGGAGAATGTGGGGGCGAGGTGAGGGGTGGATAGGTAGATTTGAGTATCATCAGCATAGAGGTGGTAATTGAAGCCGTGGGAGTGTATGAGTTTGCCAAGGGAGGAGGTGTAGATGGAGAAGAGAAGGGGTCCAAGGACAGAGCCCTGGGGGACCCCAACAGAGAGGGGGAGTGAGGAGGAAGTGGCACTGTTGTAGGAAACGCTGAAGGAGCGTTGGGATAGATAGGACGAGAACCAGGAGAGAGCGGTGTCTCTGATGCCAAGGGAGAGTAGTTTATTAAGGAGGAGGGGGTGGTCGACTGTGTCAAAGGCCGCGGAGAGGTCTAGGAGGAGGAGGACAGAGTAGTCGCCTTTGGCTTTGGCGGTTAGTAGATCGTTGGTGATTTTGAGGAGGGCAGTTTCGGTGGAGTGTAGGGGACGGAAGCCGGACTGTAGTGGGTCAAGGAGGTTGCTGTCAGTCAGGTGGGCGCTTAGGCGATCGAAGGCCAAGCGCTCAAGGAGCTTGGAAGTGAGTGGCAGCAGGGAAATTGGTCTGAGGTTGTTGAGGTCAGTGGGGTCCAGGGAGGGCTTTTTGAGTATGGGGATGATGTGCGCATGTTTTAGGGGGGAGGGGAAGACGCCAGTAGAGAGGGAGAGATTAAAGATGTGGGTAAGGGAGCGGATGAGGGAAGAGGGGGGTGACCGGAGGAGTTGAGAGGGGATAGGGTCCAGGGGGCAGGTAGTGAGGCGGGCTTCTGAGAAGACTCTGCTGACTTCCTCAGTGGTAGTAGGGCTGAAGGAGTGCAGTGATGGGGGGGTTACGGTAGGCAGGGCCTTGGGTGTGGTGGGGGGCAGTGCCGTTGCGAGGTCAGAGGAGGGGAGAGATGAGGGGGTGATGGAAGGGGGGAGGCTAGATGGGGAGGTAGATTGCAAGTTGACTATGTCCTTGCGGATTGCGTCAATCTTGTTGTGGAGATGAGTGGCAATCTCGTGGGCGGTAAGTGAGGTACTGAGTGGAGGAGGGGGGGGAGAGAGCAGAGAGTTGAAGGTGGAGAAGAGTCGGCGAGGGCAGGTGGAGAGGGTGTTAATCAGGTTAACAAAGTAGGCCTGCTTGGCGGCGTGGAGGGAGGAGGTGTAGGTGAGGAAGGCAGATTTGTAGAGGGAGAATGCATGAGGGGACCTGGTTTTGCGCCATAGTCTCTCCAGCGCACGACTGCGACGTTTGAGGCATTTAGTGTGGTCGTTCTGCCATGGTTGGAGCGGTCTGGGTTTGATGTTGCGTGTGGTTAGGGGTGCCAGAGAGTCTAGGGTAGCTGATAGTGAGTCGTTGTACGTGGAGGTGGCTAGGTCAGGACATGACAGTGGAAGGATGCTGTCGTTTAAGCGGTCAGCAGCCGAGTGGAGGGGGGCCGGGTGCAGGTTGCGGAGGTTGCGGCTGGTGATGGTTTGGCGCACTGGGGGGGGGAGTTAGGGGAAGGGGAGGTGGAGAACGTGAGGAGGTGGTGGTCGGAGAGAGGGAAGGGGGTGTTAGTGAAGTGGTTAAGGGTACAGAGGTGGGAGAAGACGAGGTCCAGGGTGTTCCCATTGATGTGGGTGGAGGATTGAGTGTATTGTGTGAGTGTGAAGGAGGAGGTTAGGTGGAGGAGTTGGGAGGTAGCTGGGGTGTTGTCATTGATGGGGATGTTGAAGTCCCCGAGGATGATGGTCGGTAGCTCAGAGTCTTTGATGTGTAATGGAGACTTAAGGGCAAAATATATCATTATGTAATTTATTGATTGATCTGTAACCCTGTCCATTTATTGTTATACCATATCAGAAACAGTGGAAATTTGTTTACAAAGACATCAAACCCTTTAATGCAAATTCAAAGTTTGTGACATTTTTGTTTTATGTCTATCTGTAAAAGAAAAAGGAGAGACATGACAGGAATAAACATCTGCAGCATTGGCCAAGTAACAAAACAGTGTGTCATTAAACCCAAATTATTAAAGCTATCAATAAATGCTGTATTACATGCTGTTCATACTCAATCAGTCACTATGGGATTTGTTTTCTGTATTCTGCAAAAAACCTGGTTGATCTTGCTGTTCTCTATTTCACCCTTCAATCTGTGTTCCCACTACTGTTGGGGATTTTGAAGAGCAATGTTGGTAGCTAGTGCACATGCTCGATTATCAGTGAATTTTTATCCTGAGCATTTCCTCCCTATCATATTTGATCAGCCCATGTGACTATACAGTCACACATGTGGTAAATGACAGTCCCCTCCCTCCCTCCTCCTCCTCGCCTACTAAACACAATAGGGGTGGGATATTCCATCTTGATTGATGGAGGGCTTTACCTCCCTGTTATCCTAAGACAGGGGCTGGAGGGGTGTGACACAGTCTGTGACTGGCAGAAATCCACCCACACCATGTTATTGTCAAAAAATAATAAATATTTAATTTAAAAAATATATTTGTAGAACAACAGGTATACTAAATGTGTAATTACATCCAAGTTAGAGTTTAATGCTTCATAATGCTCATTTTGATTCCTTTATCAGACATATATACTTATATTTGCACGAATAAAAAGCAACAGTACACATTATATTTTTCATATCAACTGCTTGAGCTATCACAAATTGTTATCTATCTCAAACTCAAGGCAGATAACTTGGCGAACACCTGAGGAGTCCAATGCAATGGATCGACACCATCTTGAATTTGTGGATCATGAAAAAACATACAGTGATTTGAGACCCAAGGCAGGTTGAACTCTGCCCTTACTATTCATTGTAACAAGGTTTGAGAAGAACCCTGTGATCTTTTTGCAGTTGTAACTAGAATCACCACCCCTTGGGCCAGGAGCCCTGTACCAGTTGCTATGCCAAATCCACAAAGACATGTGTCCTATCTGTAAGATCTTTGAAAGAAGGAGAATTTTCCACCCAAATGACTGTGGCCTTGTTTAATTGATAAACTGGAAATCTAACACAGGGAGAGATGCCTATATTTTACCTCATTTTCAAAGGGGTAATGCACCAAGAGGCACTGTGTAAAAAGATACAACTGAGATGGCTACTTCAAATGTTCATAGACAGAACTGACAAAAAAATGAGTGGTAGAAAAAAACCTGAATGGAACACTGTGTATGCATGCAAAGATACTATCGGTAGAATCAGAGGGATTGCACTGGGGATGGTTTGCCGGCATTACAAAATGGATCCCCAGGAATCCCTGAACAAATATGGCTGCTCTTTCTGGTCCTGATACAAAGAGCAGGAAGCCCCTCTACTCTAAGTCACCAATGCCTTCCACTTGGAGCTCAAAAGCAATGCCAGTGTGCCTCATCTGAAAGCGCCAGAATGCCCCAAAATAACAGTTCAGTCCCCAATTCAATCCCACTCAAGAGGACTCTGAAGCCACTATAAACAACTACACATTCCTCCTTACCTAGGAAAAGAGAGGGAGGGGATTTGTAACCTCCTACTTTGCACACGTTTCTGTGATACTTGCCTGAATATTGGCTATCCTTTCAAAAAACTTGCAGGACAACACCAAAGTTGAGGTGCTGTTGGTCTGTAAGGAGGATGCTGTGACACACCATTTAGTTGGCTGGTGACACAGTGGGGTTTATTTACTAAAGCTGGAGAGTCCAAAATCAGACTCCCTTCTGCATAGAAACCAATCAGCTTCTAACCTCAGCTTGTTCAATGAAGCTTTGGCAATGAAACCTGGAAGCTGATTGGTTTCTATGCAGAAGGGAGTCTGATTTTGGACTCTCCAGCTTTAGTAAATAAACCCCAGTATGTCCCCCACATGGAAACAACCTCACAGACTGCCCAAACGCCAAATGCCACTGCAGCCATTTACATAATCCTTCTTCAGCCGCAAAACAGACATGTAAGTGTAAAAGATTAAGCTGTACTAACAAAAATATGAAGATGCAGAGGTTTTAGACGCATTCAGCACATTTTTTAAAATGATGCAAGGTTTTAGTTTGGAATAGGATTTCATTCTGGAGGGCTTCAAGAAGACATATTCCATACCTTTACAAGTTTTAGGAAACTAACATTAACTCAACAATATACTTACAGATAGCCAAAAGGACAGTATTTGTCACAGACCATTGGCTTGCACTTTTTGGGCCGTGGTCTGCACTGACAGATTTCACAATTGTGGATATGTGTCTGAAAGCCGTATGGGCAGTCCAATGCACAACCCGATATGAGCCCTGTACACAGCTCTTCTCCTAAGAAAACAGAAAACACAGAAAAAATTACTTTTACTGAAACCATGTAGTGCAAACTGTTTATTTAAGTATCCATATATTTTGCTATGACAACATACTTTATAGAGAGCTCTGCAATCAACCAGAAACATCATTTACAATTCTAGTTGAGTCCTAAAAAAAGAACTTCAGCAATGGGAACAGTTCCAGCACTTACTTTGGTCCAACTTGGCTGAGACAAATTATCAAGAGGAGTGTGGCCAATTGAGTGTGGCCGATGGTGAAACTGCAATTGACAGTTGTGTCAATTGTCAGTTGGTGCCATGATTGGGATTTGAACCAACGACCCTAGTACTGCCAGGCGGAAGTGCTAACCATTTAGCCACTATGCTGCCCATGGACTAAACATGAAGTGTTGCTTGCTCTCACACTTCTGCCACTCAAGAGAAGCCTTCTTTTTTCAATGAATACAACGCAATGTCTCATTTACTGAGGTTGAGATGAGCGGTCGATGACATCACAAACTCCATTATGACCTATATGATTGCAGGGCAGCATAATTTTAGCTTCGCCAAAATGTGTACACCCCCGTCTGCTGGCTTTGCAGTTTAAGGGGGCAGAGAAAACATTCTTAGCACTTCCCAACTTCAAGAGTAAACAAGGCCTTACAGTATGATCTTTCACATAACACATTTTTAGATATGTTTCTTTGTCTAACTGAAGTCTCTTTACACTTCGCCTTTTTTTTTTTTTTTTTTTTACAAACAAACCCATGCACGGATTTACTTTTTTATGATGGCTTCATCCTTGCAAACCTACATAAGAAATGTGATACATGAACTATACAATGGGTAGAATGTCATCCTCTATGAAAATATCCTGGCACTGAGTTATGCATAATTTCCACAGGTTTGGAATACCTAATACTAAGGGCCTATCACAGAATCCTCTTGCACCCTGGTGCTCAACATGGGCTCTGGGGGCCACATGGGACCATTTGGTATATCATGTGGGAACATTGATTTGGGTTTTGATTTGAGCATGGGTTTTTCATTTGAGCATTGATCTCTACTAGCTTCATGTAACATGTTCCCAGTTTCGCATTGTCTTCTGCAGCATATTCCCAGTCAAAAATGTAGCATGTCCACACTCTCATTTCCTCTATTAGTTCTGCAGTTTCTGACCTCTCAAGCACATATTGACCATTACGTGCAGCCCTTTGCTGATGGTGGAAAATACATCTGAGTCCTCCTTTAGCTCATAAGTTGACAACCACTACTCTAGCGGTCACATATTGTTGCTCATCATCAAGTGTATACGTTGTATTTTTCTTGTCACCCCTGAGTATCATTATTCTGAAATCTTTCTGTTAATTACCTCAGAATGACATAAATGAGTACACCATAACAAATTTGTCAGAAAACCTTTCCTTTCCTTTCACAATCAACATTTTCTATGGGACATAATACTACAAAATACTCCTACAAATGTGGGCCGTTGATAACAAGATTTGTTAATTTGCACACACAAAAATGTATTTTTCCTTACAAAGTCATTCAAGACCATGTTGCAAAAATGAATACACCCCAAAGAAAGTCTTAGGAGCAAAGCTAAATTTTAGACAACAAAATCCTAATTAACCAGTTCCTGCTTGGCCTATGACGGCCAGGTAGGTCTCTCGTCCCTCCAGGAGGGCATCATATGACATTCTCCCAGGCACGCACCGCGCCAATCACTTGTCTGCTGTGTCTCATGGACACAGCGCTTCCCTGAAGTAGGCAAATATCCAATGAAATTGGCTGTTTACCATATGATCGGCTGTGTCCTATCACAGACCATCACAAATGTAAATAAACAGCGGTAACGTGCTGTTACCACTTCCCTTCCTCACACATGGATCCTGTGTGTGAAGCGTAACAGTGAGTTACTGCATTCAGTACACCACACTGCCATGGTTGCCGTCACACTGCCCTGATTGCCTGTCACAGCTGCCCATCAGTGTACTTGTCACAGCTGCCCATCAGTGTACCTATCGCCAGCCCATCAGTGTACCTGTTGCCAGCCCAACAACGTATGTGTCGCCAGTCCATCAGTATACCTGTTGCTAGCCCATCAGTGTACCTGTTGTGCAGCCTGTCAGTACATCCCATCAGCGTACTTGTCAGCACAGCATATCACATACCTGTCAGCACAGCCCATCAGCGTACCTGTCAGTACAGTCCATCAGTGTTCCTGTTGTGCAGCCTATCAGCAGTGCCCATCAGTGTACCTGTCATGCAGCCTATCAGCACAGCCCATCAGTGTACCTGTCCTGCAGCCTATCAACACAGCCTATCAGTGTACCTGTCGTGAAGCCTATTAGCACAGCCCATCAGAGTACCTGTCAGTACAGCTCATCAGCATACCTGTCAGCACAGCCCATCGGTGTACCGTTCATGCAGCCCATCAACATACCTGTCAGTACAGCCCATTAGTGTACCTGTCAGCACATCCATCAGTGCAGCCTATCAGTGTACCTGTCAGCACATATACCAGTGCAGCCTATCTCATCAGTGCAGCCTCATCAGTGTACCCATCACAGAGTTGCCATCTCTGCCTCCCATCAGCAGTGTATCCATCACAGTTGCCTGTCATACAGCCAAGATGTCAAAAAAATATTTCACTAGTTAGGAGGCTTTCAAAATCCTCAGCATTATGGACGAAAGCAGTGGGGAGCTCTCACTGTCCGATTCCAAATACTAGCCAGTAGAAAATAGTGGATCGATGACCGAATCAGAAGAGGAAGCAGTCCCTCCTAAAAGAGTAAGATGCTATGAAGAGCAGGCAACCATCAGCAGGCCATACACCCAAATGGTCAATCGGCAAATGCCAACGGAGCTACACCCCAGGATGAAAGGCCCAGTACTAGCACTGGAATATCACGCTAGATCCCGAGAGTCAGGGCCCAAACAAACCTCCTTGACGCTCAGGATTTTCTACAATCCCCTCTTTCACCACACAACCAGGTGTGCAGCCGAACACAGAAGATTTTTCCCAGATTGATTTTTTACATTTATTTTCCCTGATAATTTCCTTCAGTTTATTGTGGATCAGACTTATCTGTTTGCCCAACAATATATTGCAGACAACCCCAATTCATGCTATGCCCATCCATTTGAATGGAGATGGCTAACAGTAGAGGAGTTTAAATTGTTTTTGGGCCTTACGATCAACATGGGGCTTACAAAAAGAAACCAAATTAAATTCATATTTGTCCACCCACCTCATCCATCACATTCCCATCTTTGCAGCTGTAATGTCCAGGTCACGCTATGACATAATAATGTAATTCTTGCATTTCAGTGATAATTCCCAGTGCCCACCCAGAGATTAGCCTGGCTATGACAAACTATGAAATTCGCCCACTAAATCATTTTTTTTTCTAAAATATTTGCTGAACTTTATATCCCTGACCAAATTATCTGCGTGGACGAATCTCTTGCCCACTTTACTGGCCAGCTGGGAATCAAGCAATACATTCCCAGTAAAAGGGCCAGGTATGGACTAAAACTCAACAAGCTCTGTGAGAAGTGCCACGGGATATGTGCATGCCTTCTGCATGTATGAATGCAAAGACTCCCAGCTCCAGCCCCCTGGGTGCCCAACCTACATTGGCACAAGTGGAAAAATTGTCTGGGCGCTGGCTTTTCCACTTTTCCAAAAGGGGTATCACATCTAGTTAGACAATTATTACACACACCTGCCCCTTTTCTGCCACCTGTACCTTGACAAAACGATGGCCTGCGGTACCACCCGAAAAAACAAGAAGGGTTTCCCACAAAATCTAGTGAACACAAGGCTACAAAGGGGGGAATCTGCAAGTCTGAAGAACAAGGAAGTGTTGGCTGTGAAGTGGAGGAATATGAGAGATGTTTACGCCCTGTCCACCATCCACAATGACACCATGGTGGAAATTCACAGAAGACGAGGTCCCATCCGAAAGCCAGAGTACATCTACAATTACAATCGATTCATGGGGGGAGGGGGGATTTAAACAATCAGATGCTGTAGCCCTATTTATCAACAAGGAAGTCCCTCTCCTGGTATAAAAAAGTTGCAATATACTTTTTCCACATTGCTATTTTTAATGCACACTGTACATCACTTATCAAAATTCAATAGAAAGACCTACCACCTTCCTCAAATTTATAGAAGATGTCATCTCTGCCCTAATCTATCAGCAAAGATCTCCATCACAAAGGTCCGATTGATTCAGCAGACTTCATGCATGCCATTTCCCTGAGAACATTCCATCATTAGAAACACCAAGCAGATGCCCAAAAATATGTAGGGTATGAAACAGAGGGGGAGTTAGGGGAGACACAGTTTTCATTGTCCACAATGTCCCTCCTAACTAGCCTTATGCATCGGAGACTGCTTCCGAACATTATCACGTTACTAAAATATTAGTTCCCCTTATTTTTAATAGCCTGCAATTTCCCCATTTTTATTACAGTGGGGCAAAAAAGTATTTAGTCAGCCACCAATTGTGCAAGTTCTCCTACTTAAAAAGATGAGAGAGCCCTGTAATTGGCATCATAGGTAGACCTCAGCTATGAGAGACAAAATGAGAAAAAAAAATCCAAACAATCACTTTGGCTGATTTGGAAAGAATTTATTTGCAAATTATGGTGGAAAATAAGTATTTGGTCAATATCAAAAGTTCATCTCAATACTTTGTTATATATCCTTTGTTGGCAATGACAGAGGTCAAACATTTCCTGTAAGTCTTCACAAGGTTGGCACACACTGTTGCTGGTATGTTGGCCCATTCCTCCATGCAGATCTCCTCCAGAGCAGTGATGTGTTGAGGCTGTCGCTGGGCAACACGGACTTTCAACTCCCTCCAATGGTTTTCTATGGGGTTGAGATCTGCAGACTGGCTAGGCCACTCCAGGACCTTGAAATGCTTCTTACGAATCCACTCCGTTGCCCGGGCGGTATGTTTGGGATCATTGTCATGTTGGAAGACCCAGCCACATTTCATCTTTAATGCCCTTGCTGATGGAAGGAGGTTTGCACTCAAAATCTCACGATACATGGCCCCATTCATTCTGTCCTGTACATGGATCAGTCATCCTGGTCCCTTTGCGGAGAAACAGCCCCAAAGCATGATGTTGCCACCCCCATGCTTCACAGTAGGTATGGTGTTCTTTGGATGCAACTCAGCATTCTCTCTCCTCCAAACACAAAGAGTTGTGTTTCTACCAAACAGTTCTATTTTGGTTTCATCTGACCATATGACATTCTCCCAATCCTCTTCTGGATAATCCAAATGCTCTCTAGCAAACTTCAGACGGGACCGGACATGCAGGATCTGAGTAACTGGCGATGTAGTGTGTTACTGATGGTAGCCTTTGTTACGTTGGTCCCAGCTCTCTGCAGGTCATTTACTAGGTCCCCCGTGTGGTCCTGGGATTTTTGCTCACCGTTCTTGTGATCATTTTGACCCCACGGGGTGAGATCTTGCGTGGAGCCCCAGATCGAGGGAGATTATCAGTGGTCTTGTATGTCTTCCATTTTCTAATTATTGCTCCCACAGTTGATTTGTTCACACCAAGCTGCTTGCCTATTACAGATTCAGTCTTCCCAGCCTGGTGCAGGTCTACAATTTTGTTTCTGGTGTCCTTTCGACAGCTCTTTGGTCTTCACCATAGTGGAGTTTGGAGTGTGATTGTTTGAGGTTGTGGACAGGTGTCTTTTATACTGATAACAAGTTCACACAGGTGCCATTGATACAGGTAATGAGTGCAGGACAGAGGAGCCTCTTAAAGAAGAAGGTACAGGTCTGTGAGAGCCAGAAATCTTGCTTGTTTGTAGGTGACCAAATATTTATTTTCCACCATAATTTGCCAATAAATTCTTTCCAAATCAGCCAATGTGATTGTCTGGATTTTTTTTCTCATTTTGTCTCTCATAGTTGAGGTCTACCTATGATGCTAATTACAGGCCTCTTTCATTTTTTAAGTGGGAGAACTTGCACAATAGGTGGCTGACTAAATACTTTTTTGCCCCACTGTATCTGTGCTGATCTTTTGCCTGCTACCTTGATTGACCATGCCTCTACTCTCCACCTTACCTTACCCTGGCCTGTTTACCGACAGTGCCTCTGCCTGCCATCTGGATTGTTTCTAAACCACATTTCTTCCTTCCACCTGAACTGACCTTTGCTTGCCTATTGACTATGCTTCTGCCTGCTGTCTGGATTATCAACCATATTTATGTCTTCTTCCTGGACTGACCTTGGCCTGTTAAATCGATAATGTTTTTTTCCTGTCGTTTGGATTGATCTTTTGCCCTGCTATTGTAGTAGTGGAATTCAAGATAACATAGGGGTCTCAAATATGTGAGGGTATTCCGAGTAGAGTTCTGAGTAGAGAAAAACAGTTTTTGGTTTGCTCTGGGTTTTGTAATTCCCGGAACAGGGTCTGTTTGTCCGGAGGCTTTGAAGAGATTGGGTGGGACGAAGTCTCTACCCCTATACCCCAATCCTACCTGACTTAGGCCCTAAGCCTAATGTTCCTGCCTGCTGCCTGGACCAATACTTTGGTTGTGCTGATCATATTTCTGTCTGCTGCCTGTATTGACCCAGGACATTTTATGGACCATGTTCCTGCCTGTTGCCTGGACCAATATTTTGGCTGTGCTGACCATATCTCCTCTTGCTGCCTGAACTGACTCAAGACTTTTTCGGACCATGTTCCTTCCTGCTGCCTGGACCAATTCATTGGCCATGCTGACCATATTTCTGCCTGTTGCCTGTACTGACCCTGGACGTTTAATGGACCATGTTCCTGCCTGTTGCTTGGACCAATACTTTGGCTGTGCTGACCATATCTCCTCTTGCTGTTTGTACTGACCCAAGACATTTTATGGACCATGTTTCTGCCTACTGCCTGGAAGTCAGCCTGCTGCCAGTTCTGCCTTGGCCTGTTTATCCACCATATCCCTGCCTGCTGCCTGGTCGATTCCTGTGGCTGTTGCCTGCTTCCTGGTCCAATGCTCTCCTCTGTGGACAACTGCTCTTCTAAAACCACAGGTAATCTTTTGTTTATCTTTTCTTCAGCTAGGCTGTGAAAAAGGCTCACATGTGGTATTGTCATGTTCAGGAAGAATATGTATTTTGTATTTTTGAGTATAGAAGAAATATCCTATAAATTGACAACTTAGTGTAAAAAAATACTTTTTTATTTTCTTTCCACATTTTTCAAAAACTTGTGGAAAAAAATGACATGTTTAAAAGAGTCATTATGCCTCATAGAATATACATTGGAGTGTTTTCTTTCCAAAATGTTATCAGTTTGTTGATTTTTCCATTGTCCTGGTGCCTGGAGCCTTACTATGTGGCCAAGCTGTAGAAAAGTCTCAAACGTGGTATCGCCATACTCAGAAGGAGTAGCAAGATGCATTTTTGGACATAGTTCTTGGTATGTACATGCTGTGTGATAGAAATATCTTATAAATTGACAACTTTGTGTGAAAAAAAATGTTTTCATTTTTCTTTCCACATTTTCTAAAAATGTTTGGAAAAAAATGACATGTTCAAAAGAGTCATTATGCCTGATAGAATATACCTTGGGATGTTTGCTTTCCAAAATGGGTTCATTCTGTGGGTGTTACTGTCGTCCTGGTGCTCCAGGGCCTTCTAAACTGTGATAGGTAGTCAGGAAATTTGATGTGTAATTTATGCCCCTTTTATGCTTTTAGAATGCGTGAAGGTGCTACTTGGATGTTGGGTCTCTGTATGTGGCCAGGCTGTTGAAAAGTCTCACACATGTGGTATCGCCATACTCAGAAGGAGTAGCAGAATGTATTTTGGGGTATAATTCTTGGTATGTACATGCTGTGTGTTAGAAATATCTTATAAATTGACAACTTTATGTGAAAAAAAAATGTTTTAATTTTCTTTCCACATTTTCTAGAGTCTATTGGAAAAAAATAACATGTTCAAAAGACTCATTATGCCTGATAAAATATACCTTGGAATGTTTGCTTTCCAAAATAGGATCATTTTGTGGGTGTTCCACCGTCCTTGTGCTACAGGGCCTTCAAAACTAGAAGTGTAATTTATGCCCCTTTTATGCTCCTGGAACACTTGAAGATGCTACTTAGATGTTGGGTATGTGGCCAGGTTGTGGAAAAGTGTCACAAATGTGGTATCACAATACTCAGGAGAAGTAGCAGAATGTGTGCAATTGCAAATATGCCTATGCCAGGTGTGAGAAATAATGTGACAATTATGTGTGAAAAAAATTATAATAATTTCTTAATTTTCCAAAGAATTGTGGGAAAAAATTACAACTTCAAAAAACTCACCATGTCTTTTGATAAATACCTTAGACTGTCTACTTTCCAAAAGGGGTAATTTTACTTTCCTAGCATGCTAGGGCCTCAAAAAATGAAATAGGCCCTTGGTGTGATTAGGTATGACCAATTTTCAATGATTGGTGCCATAGCTTGTAGACTCTATAACTTTCACACAGACTAAATAATACACTGATTTGGGTTATTTTTACCAAAGAAATGTAGCAGTATAAATTTTGGCTTAAATTTATGAAGAAAAATTACTTATTTGCAAAATTTTATAATATAAACAAATCAACAAAAACTTTTTTTGTTTATAGTGCAAAAAATAAAAAACCCAGTGGTTATTAATTACCACCAAAAGAAAGCTCTATTTGTGTGAAAAAAATTATAAAAATGTCATATGGGTACAATGTTGCATGACCGCGCAATTATCAATCAAAGTGCAACAGCACTGAAAGCTGAAAAATGTCCTGGGCAGGAAGGGGGTAAAAATACCCTGTATGGAAGTGGTTAACAAGAATTCAACTACAGGTGCGTCTAATTTTTCATTAAACAGGTGTTACTTAATAAAGAAAACCCCTTCCCATTTCATGCTGTCAGCAATGGCACCACATGGAAGAGAAATGTCACAAGGCCTGAGAAAGAAAATAATTTCTTTACACAAGAAATGTGAAGGCTACAATAAGATAAGCAAAGTTTTATTTATCATTCAGAATACTGCAGAAAAAGTGACCCAAAAATGTTACAAAGATGTTAACTGCAACCATATTACAGAGACATCCAGGCCGTCTACAGAAGTTAACTCCACGACAGGAGCCCCTCCTGATAGGAAAGGTTGAAGAAAATCACCATGGGAGTTCACTGCAGTTAGCTAAAGAAGTAGAAAGCCAAACTGGGGTGATTGTTTTCCATGACACAATACGGCATATACTGCAGAGGAATGACATGCATGGGTGTCATTCACAAAGGAAATCTCTCCTAAAGCCCATGCACAAAAAAGCCCACCTAGAATTTACCATGCTGAAAAAGAAGAAGACTACTGGGATTCTGTACTCTGGAGTGATGACACCAAGATAAATGTTTTTGGAACTGATGGCTTCAAAACTGTATGGTGCCGCAAAGGTGAGGAGTACAAAGAATAATGCATGGTGCCTACAATGAAACATAATGGTGGCAGTGTCCTTTTGTGGGGCTGCATTTCATTGATGGTATCACGAATTCTCAGATGTGCTCCTCTATATTGAAAGAGAAGATGTTACCTTCGCTCCATGATGACCAATGGGTCATCGTGCACTTTTCCAACATGACAATGATCCAAAAATCTAATGGCAAATGTTTTCATTTCTGTAGAAAAACAGGGTGAAAGTGATTCAGTGGCCAAGTATGTCTCCTGATCTGAACCCATCGAACACCTATGGAGAATTCTGAATGGACATGTTGAACATCACTTTCTATCCAGCATTCAGGCTCTAAAATTCTTGAAGAATGGAAAAAGATATATGTTGCAATATGTTGGCAACTTGCATATTCTGTGCCTTGAAGACTTAGTGCTGTCCTTACAAATCATGGAGGTCATACAAAATACTTAGATGTATTAGTTTTTGTTGTGGGGTGTATTCATTTTTGCATCAACTAATTTGAGTAAAACTGAAGATTTTTTCATCTAAGTTATAATACTAACCTTACTTTCATGTAATGAGGTAAACAAATGTTCTATAAAACCTTTGTCAAAATTTTGGAAATTGTTCTTGTGTTCATTGAGATATTGATTAAAGTCTTACTTTGCAAAAGGGGAGTACTGATTTATTCTGAGCACTGTATTTGTTATGCTGCATCATGTTTTCCTGGATATTTTCTGCATTTTCAGGAAAGCACAGCATTTATGTTCTGCAGATAAATAGATTTGCCTGTCAGTAATGTTTCATCCTATCTCTTTCTGACTGCAATTCTTGTATTACTGTATCTTCAATGTGAGAAAACTGTAAAAAAAAATCTAAAATGGAAGGATACCAGGTAAGGTGTTTAAGGTCTAGCTTCTCATATTTACTGTATTTTAACCTTTATTATTACTGTGATATTAATGAGTACAAAGCCAAAATCATCCATGACTCAACATGAAAATATAAAAGCACTTAATGGGGGGGCCTGCATTCGATTAAGCAAGACTGCACAATGCCATAAACGTAAAATGGCAAAGATGAAGTCATAAAAAGATCAAATTTTTATTGTCAAAATACTCTGATCTGAGAGAGGTAACTGAGGCATCAGCTACATGGACGGTCCTCACGCCTCCTACTGCACAAATTAAAACTATAGTTGTTATCGTGGGTGATAAAAGACTGCACCACAAAAATAAGTCAATATTTCCTGCGAGATGGTTGTAGTGATGTTTAAACAATTGAGGAATGGCTCTGTCAGTTGCACAGCTCTGCACATTCCCTGGCTGGTTATAATGATTTACATTTATTGCCAGGATTATGACCAGTAACAGAAAAGCAGCTGCAATTTTTGATTTTGCAACATCACAAATAAAAATCATTAATGTAGTTTAGGGCTCATTTGCCACAGTAATTATTATTGTGGTGAACAATAAAATATCTATGTCCATTTTCCAATTACACCATCAGATCTCCTACAAACACAGCGCTGGCCTCCTGAGATATTCTGCAGCAACCAATTCTCCTACAGCTGTCTCTCCAGTGAAACAGCATAACTGTTGCAAAATCACTTGTACTGGGAAACTATTTCACTCTGTTTTATGACCAGCCTGAGAAAATCCTGAATCAAATTACATTTACACTGGACTAACAATACAATACTTATCACTTGTATACATTTTGCAATACTGCCCTGATTCTTTTGTCTATATTTATAAAACATGGAAAAGGTAGATAACTGTGAAGATTATAGAGGAGTTCCACCTTTGCAATTTGATCTGCTAAATGAAACGTGTTTTTCATAAATCATGGCTGAAAATATTTATAAGCCTATAATCATGATTTTATCAACATTTCTTGTAATCATTGCTTTATAACACCTGAAACCCTAGAAGCAAGAGACTGAATGTAACAATTTTGCTGTTTAGGGCTTTCTGGCATTCAAAGCACATATGTTCTGAGGACACTGGATACTTTTCAAAGTGCTTTCTTCTAGCATGTATCACACAGAACTGTTCATATGGGGAGACATCTGTTTTTCTTGTGCTGCCATCACCAAGAACATTTTGGCTGCCTCTACTGACAAGTGATAGTATCTGTAAGATAAAGTTCTTGTTAGACACGTGGAAGGAAACAGAGACCCTGCATAAAAAAACTGAACTGTTAACATCTGGGCTGGGGCGGACTGACAACTCATGGGGCCCCCAGGCAACAGAGGATCATGGGGCCCCTGTATCCTTGCTCAGACTCAAAAAAGCCTATGAAAAAGGTACCAGGGGCATCACATGGGGCCCCCTACTGACCCCAGGCCCTCGGGCAGTTCCCGAGTTTCCAAATGGTCAGTCCGCCCCTGCATCTGGGTGATGTTCCTTCATTTTTCACATTACATATTTCATCAAGACCACAGCACATGACAAATAACTGGACATGAGTATGAAGTGTTTCACAAAGTAATTACTCAAAAAAAACAAAAACGTTTGATTAGGTCTGATCACCATGTCACACTGGCAAGTTTGGTGCGATGAGTATCACCAGAATGCCCTCCCATCTTAATCCTGCGGAGTAAGGGAGGAAAGGGTTCCAGAGGAAGTAAGATGTAGATCAGGTTTAATATTTACCACAGAGTCCACAGAGAATCTACCCAAATTAGAGGGTCCCTGAATTTGGAGAATAATTTGCTCAGTTCATTGTTGAACCTGGAAGCCAGGAGTCCACATCCTGTTTTCCCAACCTGTGACAGATGTCTTGAAACATCTCTGCCTGAGTCTAGATCATTCTCCTCACTTTGTCAAATCAGGAACTCAGCTGGCCAATTTTCCAGAATGTTGACTGAGAGACTAGCTTCTTCCAGCAACCAAGTTCCTTGCAAAAAAAAAGTTTCCAGAACTCTTTCCCAGCCCATCAAGCTGGCGTCCATTGTGTCCAGATCAGTGGGAGAAAGATTTCCCCAACTCCAGGACTGGCCTCATGACCTCTTA
Source organism: Staurois parvus (assembly GCF_062004578.1). Lineage (NCBI taxonomy): Eukaryota > Metazoa > Chordata > Amphibia > Anura > Ranidae > Staurois > Staurois parvus. The sequence continues at coordinate 4,340,119 of NW_028318342.1, read as the reverse complement.
GGTCAGGGATAGCCTCAGCCCACCATTAGGCTTAGAACCCTCATGCAAAATTGGAGGGCTGGTTTGCTCCTTGACTGCAGTGTCTGAACATTAGAGCAGAGTCTGGAGTCTTTCCTGTGTGAACAGTATGCACAGTATGCAGAAAGCCTAGATACTCCAAGCAATGAGTCAGTTCTAGTGCTGAATTCAGGAGGTTCAAGATCGACCTGAACCTCTACAGGGTATGAAAAGTCTGTTAAATGTTGAAATTTAAATCAGCACGTTAACTGACTCAAGATCTGGAAATTCAGATCTGGAGTCACCCTGGTATAGAAGTCAACATCCATACCAAAAATAAAGCCTGAATTGTGGGCTCAATGATCCCAATTAACAAGTATTATATAAAAAAATAAAGACCCTAAAAACTTTACAAACCTCAAGCCATCTGTCAAGATGTATCGCAAATTTATTATATATCAAGTATTATAGTGACCTATCATCTAGCCCACCCGCAATACCTCCCATAACAAAGATTGGTTCATTTGTATCTGTACCCCTAAAGGACACGCAAACGGTCCCACTGATCGACTGTTGCTATGATGGGCCAATGTTTGTGCTGCAAGCCAGCTGCATTAACAAACCAAGTCAATAATAACATACATAACAACACATACTTTATGTCTTTTTACAGGATTCAATACAAACTTAAACAGTAGTGCACCAGGTCCACTGAATATGTAGGGGGCAATTCCAGAAACATGAGTGATATCCAAGCAGGATAATTGTCAACAGTATAATGCCGATTTGGCCTAGACATCGTAATAGTAGGATTCTACTGAGAGTAAAATGACAGATCAACAAAAGTACACCAAGTTTTGCGCAATAGTGACATAAGGTAGATCCACACATAGTCCTGCTCCAAACAGTAAAAAATTCAAAAAGTTGTCTTCAATATACAGACAGTAAAAAAGGATGGTATACTTATCTCCACCAATAATGCCAGGGAGCATGCTAAGTATCCAGCTAATATGTATTATGTAATTAAATGTAGTAATCTTGACAGATGGTGGTTAGTAAAATCTTTTTTTTATTTGTTTTATTTTATTTTTTATTTCTATTTGTTAAATGGGAATGTTGAGCCCACAATTCATATTTTGTTTTTGGTCTGTTAAATGTTGACTGTAAGAGTCTGCATAGACTGTTCCTTCATTAGAAGGTTGGCAGGGTATCCCACTATAGGAATTTCTTATGCGCAAAGTACAGGGCTAGCACCTTGATGAAGACCTGAGTTGGAAAGGACAGATCAAAAGGAAAGGCAAAACGTAGTAAAGTTGCATGCTCACAGCAAGCAATAGGTAGCGTTGATGCACTGGAACATGCAAATAGGCAATCTTGATGTCTACAGAGGCCAGGAAGGCTCCAGCATAGAGGGAAGCAGTGACTGATGTAGAATCTATACAGAAATTTGCACCCGATGGACAGAGTTAAGAACCTTTGGATTTATTATGCGGCAAATGCCCCCTTAGAAATGGTGAACAGGTTTGGTTAGAAAGACTGAAACCTTTCTTTCTCCAGAACAAGTGTTGCAACCCTTGAGAGAGGAATTGTGCCAGAGCCATGTGGAAGTCTGCCAGTTATTGTAGAGATATTAGCAGGTTAGACAATATGAAGCTCTCTGTACACTGTTGTTGTGGTAAACTGAAGGTCACATGAAGTTTGACGGTCTTTAGCTATTGACTCTGCACACAGTTGGTGACTTCTGCGCGCTGCACGTTTCAGCATTTTACGTGGCCTACCACTTTGTTGCTGAGTTGCTGTTGTTACCAGTTGCTTGCACTTTGTTATAATGCCAATAACAGTTGACCATGAAATATTTAGTAGCAAGGACATTTCACAGATGGATTATTGCACAGGTGGCAACTCACCACGGTACCATGCTTAAATTCTCTGAGCTCCTGAAAGCGACCCATTCCTTCACAAATGTTTGTAGAAGCAGTCTGCATGCCTAGGTGCTTGATTTTATAAACCTGTGGCCATGGAGGTGATTGGAACATCTGAATCCAATGATTTGGAGGAGTGTCCCAATACTTTTGGCAATAGAGTGTAGGGCAGAGCCCTAGCTATTTACCACCACAGCAGTCTGGATTGCTTCTGTGGCAGACAGTCAGTGTCATATTATCCATGTGTGCGTTGCACAGGGGCCTAAAGGGGGATTGGGCCCACTGTGCACTTGGGCGTGGGTGTGATATTCTGATGTGAGGAGAAACATTGATGTAAAGGAGAGGGGGGAACTGATGTGGGGGAGGGGTCTCTGTTGCAAGGGAAGCAATAATGTAACAGGGGATACTGATTCAAGGGGGACTCTGATGTAAGAGGGGAAACTAACGTAAGAGGGAACACTGATGTAAAGGGGGACTCTTTTGTAAGAGGGACTCTAAAGTAATGAGGAATGCTGACGTAAGGTAGGACTCTGAAGAAAGGGGGGCACTGATGTAAGATGAGACACCGATGTAAGAGGGGACACTGATGTAGGGGGGCATTGATGTGAGGGGAGACTCTGAATCAAGGGGGACAGCTGTATGAAAGGTGGACCTTTTATGTAAGAGTGAACTTCTTATGTAAAGGGGACAAGGGGGACTACTGATGTAAAGGGAGACTACAGATAGGAACGGAGGGAGGCTCTTGATGCAAATGGGGTCTTTGATGTGAATGGAGGTTCCTGATGTGAAGGTTGCTTAGTCATCTATGAAGGTCTGTAAGGTATGCTGAAAAGACTATTTAATGGGAAGAATTTCACTTTTTTTTTTTGGTGTTGAGGGTTATATATGTCTGTTATTTAACTATGCCCCTTTAAGACCCTCCCACTGTTAGCACAATCTGGCCACACCCTCATCAATTTACTGTTATAAATTGTATGTTGTATGAGGGGGTGTTAAAAAATGTGGGGATGTGGCTTGAGCCTGGAGGACGATGGCCGCCTGATCCCTGCAGCTCCGACACATGGAGGGCACAGCACCTGACACAAGCAGGGAGAGCTGACATCACCATGGGGAAGACTGACAGGAAAGCTTCCGCCCCGCGATCACGGTCCCCCCGCCTGATGAGCGGTCAATTAAGCTGCAGTATCCCAGAGCTATTCCGGTCCCAGGTCTTGGATCACACTGCGGCCTCCTTCCCTGCTGCCTCCTCCCACTCTACTCACAGAGCATCCCGTCCTCACAGCAGAAGCCCAGCTGCCACTGCACCTCCATCAGCAGGATCCCCTCTCACTATAGGGGATCTTAAAGCAGTGGCACTGGATATTAAGGAGACCCTCTCTGCAGCAATTGCTGATTTACATATTGACATGCAGGCAGTGGTACATAGGTTAGAAGCAGTGGAGGACAAAATCATCACACAGGATCTTGCTCTACATGACACGCGCCAACTGGTAGATATGTATGCTACTCATCTGCGCGAGACTATCCTGAGATTCCCGGAAGATGTACAGCCATTTTGCGAGACCTTAGATATCCCAACAGTAGACCTGCCCAACTGGTTTGGGGACCTCCGCTTGCCACCTCAGACAGGGGATGACCAAATGGAAGCCCAGCCATCAAGAAACCCTGGAGGATCGAGATGCCGTAGACCTTCCCCCTGACCTCCATCTTCACCAACCAGGCACAGACCCGCCATCGGGGACAGTCTTCCAGCATCCCGACTCATCACAAGGCGTGGCGCGAATGACATATACTTCAGAGTTTTCACCTTATTTTTCTCAGTATAATGACTGATCATTATCTTGATCCTTTCTCCCACTAATTCTCATACGAAAGCCGTTTGACTTCCCTTTCCCAAGGTTCTGGGGTATGTGTGTCATAAGGCTCTCTCAATACTCATCCATGCTACATGTCATGTTTATGTTCCTACTATGTTATAGTAATTATCTGTATTCAATGTTATCTCACACTCTCAGCTGGATGTTATCTTACAATGTCTTGCAAAATGCAGGGTACAGTGTTTAGTGACCTGGTTCCTCCACAATTGATAAGTAACACCATGCTGTATAGTGTTGGTTAAGTTCGCATATGTTACCGCCTTATTGGCCAGGCTGTGAAGGCTGCTAGTATGAACTAGAAATGTTCTCCATACATTCGTTTGACTAGTTGCAGAATGTTTCTATGCAAATTTATATTTTTGATAACATGAGCCTTAACAAGCACTTTGGTACAGTCACTCTTCAGACTGATCTTTGGAAAGAGGCCTCACTTTTGGTTAGCGATACCGAATATCGGGACCCAAATGATTGTTAGCACCCTTCTCACAACTACCACCTTCCTTGGCCATTCCGCATAATCTGGTGAGCATCACTGACATGGGGCACAGACCACGGCTCCCCACAGCTTACTTGATCCCACATTTACCAGCCCACTCTTGGGGAATGCGTCTATCATATGCCGGGATCTTACGAAGCACGTACCACTAGCATGGGGTGGAGTACGCGCTGATGAGCCAGGGGGATGACTCCAACTCAGATTCCCCGGGAAGCAATCTGGAGTGAAAACTACACATGCTCTTTCCCAATTCCCAGTCCCCCTTTGAGACGCCCCATCCCCTACACCGATCCGGTGAAGCGATTTTTGGTATACGAGGATTGGTTCACCTAGGGGCTTCAGGGTGGCGATATTTCCCTCTCCCCCCTTCCCTAGCAATCAAACTACTGAGGGTGAATCTCCTGCCATTCTTGTTAACCGATATTCAGATAGTGAAACATAGTACAAAATGTGCTTACAATGTGTTTGAAATGCTGTTTCCTACTAATATCAATGTTCAACTCTGTGCTTTGACAATACACAACCCCACTATACTACCTCACCGTGATTTATATATACTTTGATGGCCTTTTAGGGAACGTTCTACTGGTACATCGAATCCTCCCATTTCTTCTGCCGTCTCCATTGTTGAGTAGACTAATTGGGACACTGCACGTCATCCATCCATAACATGAATAATCCCCATACTTTTGATTTTTCCATTACCATATATGCTCTCCCTACAGCATTGTGATGCTTTTCTCGTTCCTGCGTGTGTTGTTGCCCATCTGTCTGATCCCAATACACTCATAATTGTTTGCACTCACATACAATACAGGTGCTAAGCCGTTGTCTTTGGGACTCACTCACAACCCCACACAGTGGACTCCCCAGAGTCCAACTGACCCTGTCCGCACCAGGGCACAAATAGTGAAACAAAACAACAACAAAACAATAACAAAAATAAAAGAAAACAACAAAGGATGGAGTAGCTGGACTACCCCGTCGCCGAAGTTTCTGAACAGTAATCCTGTTCACCCCTTTTTGTACCCTGTACGACTGAGTTGAGGTGCTTATTAGCCCTCTTCTCTACCCCTTTCCCACTTTCCTATCTCCGCCCCCTCCCTTTATCTCCCTCACTTTTTTCCCACCTCTTCTCTGCGCCTACCCCCCCCCCCCTTTTCTTTTTTTTTTGTCTGCAACTCTCTGAAGTGTCGCTCTAAATATCTGACCATGTTTCCCCTGTTTATTACTTACTTTCCCCAGTGATAAACAGGATATACGGATACTCCCTCCATACATAGGAGACAATGCCTTCCACAACCTTGCATGCTTCTCATATGCTTTCAGTGGCATCTCTAAATGCTAGAGGTCTAAATCTGCCCAAAAAACGCTCACAACTATTGACTTATATGAAAAGCTTACGAGCAGATGTGCTCTTTATTCAGGAAACTCACTTCTGCGCTGACCATGTCCCTACATTTTCCAACACAATGTAGCTGACAGTATACCATGCAGTCAATGCAGAGGTGAAAGCAAAAGGTGTATCAATTTTAATTTCTAAGAGACTCCCGCTTAAGATTACTGATTCTGTTGAGAACTCGGGTCGGTTCCTCTTCCTTAAAGGTCTCCTCCATAATAGGCTGATCACATTAGCCAACATATACAGCCCCAATATGGCGCAAGTCAGCTTCTTCCATAAAACTGCGAAAGCATTAACAACTTTCCAATTGGCATTCTGATTTTGGGTGGCGACTTTAATGTGGCATTAAACCCCTTGAAAGACACCTCGACGGGTACATCTTCAAAAACATTTCGAGCACTTAAACAGATCAAACTGGAACTTACAGACCTCCTCCTGCATGACACATGGTGTACCTTACACCCATCTGATAAAGATTTCACATTCTTTTCTACACCTCATAATCGCTATTCTAGAATTGATTATCTCTTTCTCTCGCAAAAAGATCTCTACCTTGAAGCAGCCTCCATTGAACCAATGATCCTTTCAGACCACCACTCCATTACTATGACAGCCCATGAGATTTCTTTCTGAAGCCCATATCACACTCATACCAAAAGAAGACAAAGATACGACATCGACAGCCAACTATCACCCAATTTCCCTACTGAACGTAGATCTAAAAACCTTCACAGAAATATTGGCAAACCGTCTCTAATGCATCATTGAATCCACCATATCCACTGATCAGGTTGGGTTTGTGCCAGGTAGAGGGGCAAGAGATAACACAGTACGAGCTCTAAACATACATCACTGGTTGACACAAACGAAACAACCTGGCTTCTTTCTTTCTCTTTATGCTGAGAAGGCTTTCGATAAGTTGGCCTGGGACTATATGGAAGTGGTATTAGTTAGACTTGGCCATCCTCCTCGCCTTATGACTTTATCATGTCTTTATATGCCGCACCAACGGCCAAAGTAAGAGTCAATGGTCTCATGTCGGAAGCCTTATCAGTAAGCCTTATCAGTAACGGGACTAGACAGGGGTGTCCGCTGTCTCCCCTTCTATTTGTCCTCACACTGGAACCCTTCTTGAAATGCATCCAAATGAATGAAAAATATAAGAGGAATTATGGTAAAAGGCAGACTGCACAAAATAGCAGCATTCGCCGATGATACAGTATATTACTCTTTCTAGCAGACCCACACACCACTCTCCCTAATCTACTTCAAGACTTCAAAACTTTGCAGTATATATCCAACTTGAAAATTAACTTCAATAAATCCCATGCACTCAATGTCACCTTACCCCCAGAATTAGTCAGACAAGCGTGGGCAAACTTCCCCTTCACCTGGCAATCTAAAGCTATCACTTACCTAGGGATTCAACTACCAACCCGCCTTTCAAAATTATACGCAAGAAACTTCCTACCTATTCTACGAAGCATAACTAAAGATCTACAGAAATGGGACAAGCCAATCTTTTCCTGGTTCAGAAGGGCAGCGATCCTCAAGATGAATGTGCTTCCTCGGCTATTGCACCTGATGCAAACTGTCCCGATCGTGCTCCCTAAGTCATTCTTCAGCTCATACAAGACACTATGCATCTCCTTTTTATGGTGCAATTAAACGTCCCAGAATCAGTTTTGAACAACTTACAATGCCCAAGGATAAGGGAGGTGTCGGATTTCCAGACATTAATCGCTACTATTGGGCCTGCCATAAGGCAAGAAGAGTAGACTGGTCTACCAACCATGTACGAAAGGCCTGGGTGAGTCTGGAAGCTGCTTTTTGGGTGACCCCACTAGCCACATCTCCATGGTTGGAGAGATCACATATCAGATCCACTTTCAGAGAACACCCGCTAATTGGTCCTACATTGTCTTACCACTTGGTATGTTGGAAATCGGGCCTGCCCTCAACGCCTGGTTCAATCACACCTATCCAAATGAATCCTGATTTCCCCCCTGGAATGTCTAGCGTGTTCCTCACTGGGGCCTTACCTCCATATTTCCCGAGACTACACCATCTCTTAAAAGATGGCATCTTTTTGACGAGAGAACACCTCATGAACCAATGGCCAACACTAACCTTGACACCATGGATGTACAGGCAGCTCCATCATTTCCTACACAGCCCACCACGTCAGAGAGAGCTTGCTAGACCCCTTACGCCATTTGAGAAAATCTGCTCAACAGATTCCCTGCAGAGACATGTGGTCTCCAAGCTATATACAAGCCTGGAAAACACAAATGAAGTCACATCTAGAAAGGCTTGCGTATCCTGCAGTAGTGATTTTCAACTAGACCTGGCCCCCGATGATTGGGACCGTGTATATGGTCATATACATAAAGGCTCCATGTGTGTTTCGACCCAAGAAAACAATTACAAACTGGACTCAAGATGGTATACAGCTCCATCTTTACTCCACAGATTTGATCCTAGCATCCCCGACTCCTGTTGGAGATGCTACCAAGCGATTGGTACACTTCTCCACATATGGTGGGACTGCCCAATGCTCCAACAAAATACAATCAATAATTGCTCAAGTAACAACTTACTCCCTAGCCCTATCTCCTGCGCAATTCTTACTGCATCACTCTTCGCTCCCCTTTAAAATGTACTACAAGTCACTCGCTATGCATATGGTGAATTCTGCAAAGCAGTGTATCCCGATACATTGGCGCTCAACGCACATCCCCTCAGTCCAGGAATGGTTTGCTCGCATAAACAAAGTTGCCGAAATGGAGGAACTCATCTCTGTAGCAAAAGATTGCCCCGAGAGATTCAGGAAGACGTGGGCCTGTTGTAATTATTTTAAAACAACAGCCGCTTATCACCAATTGCTGCACGACCCCACCCTTTCCTCCACTTGAGCATAGCTCGATAGAGACTAGGTATACGCAACTATCTTGGGTGTCATGCATATAATTTACACTCTACTTGATTGAGACCGAATAATACAGCCCAGATATTGCTGGGACTGACCTATATCTTGGAATACTACACATGCCAACCAAGATTGACATACAGGACCTCTGACTGTTACTCTGACTATCAAGAACAATTTCACCCGGAGCAATTGCAACTGAATCCCCTTTCTTCCCCCCCCCCCTTTTTTTTTCTCTTTCAACCCACTCCCCCTCTTTTTCCTCACTCTCTCTATCCTACATTCTTACCATTACCTTCCCACTTCTTTGTGTTTCGGTGAACTTCGATTACCAGAAGTCCCACAGGTACAAATACAGTTCTTCAGGTTCCACCCTTAGGGGTGGACATCCAATTGCCCACTGATATTACCACCCTTTCACCGTGTATTGCATTGCATTCTGTAATTAGAGGGACTCTATGAGGATTGGCTGATTCATGTACCCGATTGTTATGTTCACATCAATCTTCATGTCTGTTTTTGTTCGGATTATGTTTTCCGTTTATTCTTGTTTTCAGCATTGTTATGTGAGGAAACTATGTATACTTCAGATGTATATCCCGACAGGGGATGCTGGCATTTACTGAGACTTTCCATGATCCAAATGTAACCTGCATATGTTATCATTGTTCCTCTTTTCTCAATAAAATTGTTTTTGGAAGAAAAAAAAAATGTACATATAGGTGGCTGGAGTATGGCATAGCTCTGGATAGAGAATAAACAGGTGGCGCACACACCTAGTGCATTATCCAAGGTTTATTGAAAGGTATGAAACGTAAAAACATACTCATAGACGAAGCATGTATCTAAAAAGCATTTGCATAATGACGATGGCCACATGGCTGACGCATTTCAGGGACGAATCCCTTCCTCAGAGCTACTGACCAGCCTCTGGTGCAGATGTGTAGTGCATGGATGATGGGAGCCTTGCTGGTGATGCCTTTGGCCTTTGGTATGAATCACACAGTCCATGCAAAGGTATTAAAGAAGGCCTCCCTATTATGAAGGCTCTGCACCACTGTAAGTTGGACATTTATTATTTCTTCAGTCCTGCTACCTGGGAAATTCATGGATTCCATGGATTCAATTTAGGCTTCCCATTTAGTAGACCGTCAATCTGCTTCTTGCTGTCAGCAAAAGCTTATTGATGGGATGGGGCAAATTACTATTGGGACATTTTATGCTGTTGCCAACTCACTTGCTGATATGCCTGACTCTTCTCCTGCTGGCCAGCATTACCCCAGACTAGCTGGCTTATAGGTTCCACACTGCAAGAACACGTTTTTACAGTTTACCACAAATAGCACACTATCTTCTTCAGATGACAATACCTTCTGGACTTTTGCATTCTGGATATTCTCCACTAATTAACATACAATTACTCCCTCCATGCTGCCAAACAAGCCTACTTTGTCACTCTCATCAATAGCTTTTCATCCAGTCCTTGTGTCTTCTCTACTGTTAACTCTCTACTTTCTCCACCTCCACCCAGTACCTCACTCACTGCTTACGAGATTGCAAATCATTTAAAAAAAATATTGATGCAATTCATAGGGGCATCTCCACTGCACAAACATCCATCCCACTTAGCATACCTTATACTAAACCTCCATCAACACTTTTCACTTTTGACCATGCTACTACTGAAGAGGTACTAAGGATTTCTCAGAAGCCCATCTAACTACCTGCCCTCTGGATCCTGTCCCCTCACAACTACTATGGTCACCCTCTTCTTCTATCCTATGCTCCCTTACTCACATCTTCAATCTCTCCCTCTCTAACGGTGCCTTCCACACCCCTCTAAAGCATGCAGACATCACTCCCATACTTAAAAAGCCCTCCCTGGACCCCACCAACCTGAACAACTTAAGACCCATCTCCCTGCTCCCGTTTACCTCTAAACTCTTAGAACACTTAGTCTACAATCGCCTGAGCTCTTACCTCACTGACAACAACCTTCTCAACCCTTTACAATCTGGCTTTTGCTCACTACACTCCACTGAAACTGTCCTACTAAAACTCACTAATGGTCTACTAACTGCTGAAACCAATGGCCACTACTCCGTACTCTTACTACTTGACCTCTCTGCGGCTTTTGATACTGTTGACCATCCCCTCCTCCTCAAAAAACTCCACTCTCTTGGCCTCCGAGACTCTGCTCTCTCCTGGTTCTCCTCCTACCGATTGCAGCATTCCTTCAGCGTTACCTATAACTCTGGCTCCTCCTCTCCACTCCCTCTTTCTGTAGGGGTCCCTAAAGGTTCTGTCCTTGGACCCCTACTATTCTCCATCTACACCTCCTCCCTTGGTCACTTGATAAACTCCCATGGCTTTAAGTAACATCGCTATGCTGATAACACACAAATCTATCTTTCTACTCCTTACCTCACCTCTTCAGTCTCCTCTCGCATTACTAACCTACTAAGTGACATATCGGCATGGATGTCACTCCACTTCCTCAAACTCAATCTTTCCAAAACTGATCTCCTAGTATTCCCTCCAGCCCTTGCCTCCTCCCCTGACTTCTCCATCAACATCAATAACACAACCGTCAGTCCCTTCCCTCATGCCAGGGTGCTAGGTGTAATCCTAGACTCCCATCTGTCCTTTCAGACCCAAATCCAATCACTGTCCAAATCTTGTAGACTTCACCCCCGCAACATACCCAAGATAAGTGCGTTCTTAACCTGAGAAACTACTAAGCAACTTATTCACTCCCTGGTTATCTCTCGCCTTGACTACTGTAAATCCCTCCTCATTGGCCTACATCATCGCAGGCTATCCCCTCTTCAGTCTATCATGAATGCTGCTGCCAGACTCATCCATCTTACTAACCGTTCCGTATCTGTCACCCATCTCTGCCAGTCCTTCCACTGGCTTCCCATTGTCCAACGGATAAAATTCAAAACGTTAACAATAACATATAAAGCTATTTATAACTCTTCCCCAAATTACATCACCAATCTTGTCTCCAAATATCACCCAAACCCTCCTCTCTGAGGCTCCCACGACCTCCTGCTATCTAGCTCCCTTATCTCCAACTCCCATGCTCATTTGTAGGACTTCTCCAGAGCCTCCCCCATCCTCTGGAACTCTCTATCCAAATTTATCAGACTATCGCCTACTCTGCTCACTTTAGGCGATCTCTGAAAACCTATCTCTTCAGGGAAGCCTATCCTGCCCTCAGCTAATAATGGAATTTTCTACTTCTCCCACCAGTCCATCCCCCACAGTTACTACCTTTTGTGCCACTAGCCTCTCCCTCTTAGATTGTAAGCTCCAGGGCCCTCCTAATCCTCTTGTATTGAACTGTATTGTTGCTGTATTGTCTCCTATTATATTGTAAGTGCTGCGCAAACTGTTGGCGCTATATAAATCCTGTATGATAATAATAATAATAATTGTGAGATTAGCAAAAATATTAATATAACAGTCCAAGCACACAAGAAGATAGGAACAGACAGGAAAGTCCACGACCAATGTCAGTTTCAAAGTTACCTGGTTTAACTCATTCAATTGTGTCCCGAAAATGTTACCTTACAGGGCACATTAAATGGCAAGCAAAAGATCCACCATACAAGCATTGCAAAGGTGTGCTGCCTTCGGCAGAGCAGTCAGGCAGAGTAGACTCTTTGTTGACTCCAGCAGCATCTCTAAAATAGTGAGACATTACCTACATTTAGCACCTGTCATTTCCCAGTAAGCTGCCAGACATAGAGGTGGAGTCCCTGAGCTCAGCAAGCACTATGACTTGGGTGTGATATAAATCCCTTCCAGGACTATACACTTGGACTGCTTGTCACAACACATAAAAAGTCTTTGCTCCACAGAGACAAGGCACCTGGATCTAGATCCTGGGGTTTGTTGAGCACCAAGATAAAGTGAAGTATTGCAGAAAAGCTAATAAACAGTTTGCCACATACTTGTCCTTTATGCAAAAAAAAAAAACTATTGTGAAGCATAGGATGTCACCAACAAAACCAAAGTCCTGACAGAGCAATTTAATATCATAAGCAATAAACTAGATCACAGACTGGTATATTATACACTGCATGCTTTAAAACAAAGATGTCATACCCATTTTATACTGTGAATATCTTGATAATAGCAGCATTGAGCTAAAGGCAAGATCTCAAACTTTCGGCGTGCTGTAAAATAAGATGAAAGCTCAGTAGGTATAATTGATAATGATTAAAGGATTACATTCTATGCATGGTATGCAAAGAGAAATAGAGGGAGTCCCTTGAAATTAGGTCTAATTTGTGATCCATTTGTATTTAATTGCAGGTAGTTTACTCAGTATTTTGCTAAACTTGTACTTCGAGAGCATTGCTCTATGCATAAATTGCCTGTGTCACTTAGAATACTTATAGGTTGTTCCACCTTTAAAACTGCTTTATAACTCTTACTTTTATTTTGCCAGGAAAAAACAAAAATTATCATTTTAACTTAACGGTGTAAGGTCTTCTGATAGTGGCAGCGTTAATCTGACTACACAGAGAAGCACTAAACTGCAGGTCACAAATAGTTACTGGTTGTACATCATTTCAAGCAAGAGAGAACCCTGCTGGATGGTCACAATCAGTGATTTATGTTCTGCTCTGCTTGTCTAATCAGAACAGATTCCATGCTGGGTCCAAGCAGTACATGTGTTTATCCATGTTTTCCTCTTCAGCATCTCACCACATAGCAAGGTCATACTGATCACCGAGGTTTCCAATCACTGAGGTTCAACTCTGGTTAATCTACAAGATTGGCCCCCAAATTCCAAGTTATTTACCTGTGTGAAATGTGTTCTTCAATTAAGAGTTACTCAGGTATTATACTACATTAATCTCTGGTAAGGACTTTTCAAACTCTGACCATACATGACATACTGTATTTTATGTTAAATGCATGCAGTTAGAGCTACTGTCACATTTTACTGCAATTGTCCTAAAAATACCATGCACAGGAATATGAACCTCACTTTTTTTACTGTAAGCACAGGGGACACATATTTGTCAGTTTTATTTAATCATTACAGTTTGCTTACTATCCCACTAAATAATCTAAACAAATATTAAGCAAAAGCCTTTCCACAGGCAATGATACACAGTACCATAACCAAAGAGGAGTGCACATAAGCAAGACATTGGGATCTATTCAGAAAGGTTATCACAGATTTGTTTCTCTCTTTTTCTACTGACATAGATTGTGCTGTTTAAGGAGAGCAGAAAAATAATCCATTCGAGAATTAAATTAAACAGACTGATGAAAAATATAAATGGCTAAATACCTTTTCTCATCAGCAGTATGTAGCAGTCTTGTGACTTCTATTAGTGTTCAGCTGAGCACTGGTTAAAGCTTGTAGGAGGAGTTTTCATTCTCCTATGACTGCCATATGAGGCTGCATAACCCCTCTATAGCACATACACACTAAACTGAGCATGCGCAGAGTGACTCCAAAGACTCTATGTTATCAGGAGATGAGTCGGGGACAATGGAAGAAGGGGAGGATCAGAGAAGCCAGGATCAAACAGCCTTTTTACACAATGCAGAGGATTAACCCCTTAGGTTCCACAGTGAGTATAACAAGCATGCTTGACTGCATATGTAGACTGATTTTACTGTTGTGGGTTTAGTAACACTTGAACCATTTGCCGCCTGCCCTATGGCCGAATGGCGGCCGGCAAATGTCATCAGCATTCTGGGTGGACGCCATATGGCGTCCTCCCACAAATGCGCAGATTGCGCTCCTGCAGAGCCACGCAGCAGCGTGATCTGTCACCGGCCGTGTACCTCGGACACGGCCGATGACAGATCTGAGTACCGGCCCCCGTTGCCGGTACCATGTGACCTGCTGTGACCAATCACAGCAGGTCACATGACAGTTGTATACAATGGATGGCTTCATTCATGCTATCCATTGTATACTAGTGTCTAGCTGTAAATGGTCACAGCTAATCACATGCACATGTCATGTGATTAGCTGTGGCCAAATCACAGCTAAGCACAAAAAAAAAAAAAAAACCCTGAATGAATCGATGTCATTCAGATAAATGCTTGCTTATAGCAAAGTAATTCTTTGCTATAAGCAAATTGTGTAAAAAAAAAAATACTGATCACTTCCCCAAAGTAGTACAATGTTACTATGGTAACATTGTGCTACTTTGGAAAGTCAGTCTCCCTAATCACCGCCATGCCAGTTATATGATGACGCTGTACTGCACTGGTGACAACATGGAAAAAAAAAATAGTGAAACTAATTTTTTTAAATTTTTTCATAATCTGAAAAATTATGACAAAAAAAATACAACTTCAAAAAACTCGCCATGCCTCTTATGAAGTATGTCAGACTGTCTACTTTGCAAAAAGGGGTCATTTGGGGGATATCTGTACTGTTCTGACATTCTTAGACCTTAAGAAATTAGATTGGCTGTCAGTAGTTCAGGATTGATCAATATTAAGATCTATGCCATAGTTTGTGAACTCTATAACTTTCCTACAAACTAAAAAATACATCATAATTTGGGTTATTTTCACCAAAGACATGTAGCAGAATACATCTTGGCCTAAATTTATGAGGAACAATTATTTATTTGCAAACTTTTATAACAGAAACAAAGAAAAATGTGTGTTTTTTTCAAAATTTTTGGACTTCTTTTGTTAATTTAGTAAAAAATAAAAACCCCAGCAGTGATTAAATACCACCAAAAGAAAGCTCTAGTTGTGTGAAGAAAATGATAAAATTTTAGTTTGGGTACAATGTTGTATGACCGCGCAATTGTCATTCAAAGTTGGAGAGCGCTGAAAACTGAAAAATGGCCTGGGCAGGAAGGTGTAAAAGTGCCCGGTATTGAATTGGTTAAATATCAATTTCATGCAAAAACATATAGTTTCCACATCTACAGCATTGAATATTTTTGTAGGAAAATGTAATTTTTTATTGAACAAATTATCAAAAGGTGAAAAATTTATAGTCATTTAAAAATATTGACCCTAGTACACTACATAGAATAGATATCCCGACCTTTTCCACATTTGTTTGCATTCATAGTTGTACAGCTTATGGCAAGTCAAACTCACTATTATTATAATAATTGGTGCACACACAAAACATATTTATATTTAGACTTCAGATCAGACCCAATGTCAGGGCTCCCGGTAAGACCAGAGATGCGTGAACTGACACAGGGAAACGCAGGCTCAAGTATGGTGTAACAATATAATTTATTAAGGGTTATACACAAATATAACGCACAATATAACAAAACCAAACCTCCAACTGATAACGGAATGTACACAGATAAGAGCAGTCAGGGCAGGCGAGGTGGAGACGTCAGGCGGGTCGGGTCAGGAATCATCGGGCAGACAAGACACAAAGGAGTAGGCAGAGCGTAGTCAGACGGGCCGGGTCAGGAACAATCAGGCAGACAAGGTACCAAAGGAGCAGGCTGGAGAGTGGTCAGGAATAGCCGAGGTCAGGACAGGCGGAGTTCATTCACGGTCAGGATCAAGCAGAATCAGGAATCAGGCAGGAAGCAGACAGGATGCAGGTACAGGGGCTCATGGGAAACATACACCAAGGCACTGACTGCAGGTCTGGCCATTCCTTAAATACACCTCCTGCAATCAGCCTCAGGTGATGGCTGACTGCAGGAGTGAGCTTCTGGTTGCTGAGAGCACCCGCTGGCCAGCCCTGGTACTGCAGCCCACAAGGCAGGTGAGTCCCACCACCATTGGCAAGTCCATTCCTGACACCCAAGTTCTGCACCTTCAGAATTCAAATCAGTCCCAATTTCTGCAGCTTCAGAACTCAGATCAGCTGCAATTTCTACACCTTCAGACCTCAGATCATCCCCAGTGAATGCACTCTAAGACTTCATATCAGCCCCAATTCATGCAATTTCAAACCTCTGGATCAGTTCCAAATCCTGCACCTTCAGACCTTAGAATCAGCTCAAATGTAAACAGCTTTAGATAAGTTGCAATTTCTTCCACTATGCAGACCTCAGGGTCTGCCCCAATTCCTGCACCATCAGGCCTCAGATCAGCCAGAATTCCTGCACCATCAGGCCCCAGAACAGTTGCAATGTTTGCACCATTAGGCACCTGAATGACCACAAAGCATGCACCTTCACACAAGCCCCAATTACTGCACCTTTAGATCCTTAGGATCAGCCCCAATTCCTGCACCTTAAGGTGCCTTGCACAGAGGGCGACTATCCCTGTGCATGCAATCCTGGCATTTTAGTGTGCTGCCTGCAGGTTGTTAGAGTCTATGGCAGGCTGAAATACTCATTTCTGAAAGCATGCAGTCCTAAACGCACTGAGTACTACTCTGTGCAGTGTCCAACCTCTACCATATTCTTTGACAGACTTCAGGTCTTTCCTTCTAAAGTCTGATCAACAGAGAATAATGATGATGGTTTAGAGAGGTAGATGTAGATGAGATGTAACTATCATTCTATCTATTTTGTCTCCATGCTATCATCACTGTGCCCCCCCCCCCCTTTCAGCTACAACAACCCTCTCACTTGTTCTGCTGCTCTGTTGCTTTTGAATCTTTACAGCTGGGATGCCCAGCTGCTTCCTGGTAGCCACAGTAATGCTCAGCAACATGTTTGTACAATCTTCTAGAAGCTCAGTGCTTAGCCAGAGCAACCACTAAAAGGCAATTCTTTGCCACCTGACAAGAGGAACTGTCATGAGCGCAGGAAAGACAGTAGCCAATGGCAGTGGGTGCCAGGAGTTTCTGATATTTGATATACAGGCAGTCCCTGAATTACCAACATTCGTACTTAAGAATGGAGGGAGAGGCAGGAAGCGAGAGGAAATTAGCTTCTGTAAGAGTTTTAATTGGAAAAAGATGTCTCCACTGAAGGTTTATCACCAATCCTTGTTTTCACGACAACCCAAAATTTTCAAAATCCAATTATCACAGGGACAGAAAGTGAAGTGAAATCTTCTAAACAGAGGAACAGACAATAAAACAAACATTAGAGGGGTGTTAACCCTTCCCTATGCTATCCAAAAAAACTTAACGTTTTTTTTTTGGTTGGAGTTACACTTAATAAATGTATCTGTTCCAACTTACAAATTCAACTTAAGAACAAACCTACCTACCATGTTCATAACCTGGGGACAGCCTGTAGACAGAAGTCAGCCATGTGAAGTGTAAGCTGACCTAAAGGACAAACTCATCAGATTAAAAAAAAGCATATGTAACACATAGAGCTAAACAAAAAAATGACCATTTTTTTACCATTGACCAACTAGGAAAAGAACAGTTGCAATATTGTTTGTATCCCACCCTAATGGTTATAGAGGGTGGTTTTCTTTAAAAATCAATTACAGTTTAACTGTTCTATTGGTAAATTATATATACTAAAAGTGATTATTACAGAATTACTGTATACTGAAATAACTGAAGAGTTTCCAAAAGGTAAATGGCCCTAAAATGAGACTCTCTGGAATGAAAAAGGGAACATATATCTGAAGCTTCAGTAGCTTAAATAACTATTTTGCAGGCTTTTATGTAAATGTTAACTACAGTTTTATGAATGTGAACAGATCATTAGGATTTGTAACTACTTTTGTTTGTTTAATCTATTAGTGCAATTAGGCAGCTATAGCTTTAATGACTCTACTTTCCTGCTACAATGTACTCAAGGCAAACCATTAAGTATAAACTACATACATATATATGTTAACTTACTGACCAAATGATTTGTGCTTCTGATTACCAGTCTTATTATCCAATCACCCCTGCTAGGCACCAGAGACAGGTCAGTAACCTCACTTTTCTCCTCTGCAGTACAGATTGATTACCAACCTTCTACTTCTAACCTGCTGAATTGTCATTGCATGAACAATACAATCCTAATAAGGGCACCATACTGCTCATCCTGCTCTCTTGTGGTTAGCTAGCTCTCTATACTAAATTGACAGCAAAGTATACTTCATGGAACACTCTCCCTCCCATTCCTGCTGTGCTGCAGATTAAGATTACACTGCATGTATGTAGGATATTAAGTCTTAACACTGGTGATGGAGGTAAGTAAAACAGAATTGCTGCTGGTACCAACCAATCTGTTCCAAACTAAAATGTATGACTGCTATAGGCAACATATACTTCCAATAAACAAGCAGCCTACAGGACAGACAGCTAAAAGAAACTTGGCGCAGCTCAGGATTTGCAAGTAATGTGCCTAATATGGGCCAGATTTGCTGCCTTACTGTGGCCCATGAAGGATGTGTATATGTGTAGGGAAGCACAGTGGCTAAATGGTTAGTACTTCTGCCTGGCAGTACTAGGGTCACTGGTTCAAATCCCAGCCACGGCACCACCTGCCTGGAGTTTGCATGTTCTCCCTGTGCCTGCGTGGGTTTCCTCCGGGTACTCCGGTTTCCTCCCACACTCCAAAGACATGCAGGTAGGTGAATTGGTTCCTGTCTAAACTGGCCCTAGTATGTGTATGTATGAATGTGAGTTAGGGACCTTAGATTGTACGCCCCTTGAGGGTTAGGGACTGATGTGAATGTACAATATATTTGTGTAAAAAGTGCTGTGTAAAATGATGGTGCTATATAAGTACCTAAAATAAATAAATGTGTGTGGGGTGGAGGGTTCAGTGGGACACCACTGCAGACTGCTGCTTTGCCTGCTACCCAGCCGGGGCCTCATTACTGTCCTGCACAGTTTCTGAATTATTGTTGGTGGAATAGTATACTGTGTAATTACAGTTCACCTACTCTGGGCCTATAGACCTACAGCTCAACTGACAAGAGTAGGGGTACAGTCTGACTACACACAGGGTTGCTTTACTAAAACTGGAGATTGCAAAATCTGGTGCAGCTTTGCATGGTAGCTAATTAGCTTCTAACTTCAGCTTGTTCAATTAAGCTTCGCCAAAAGAAAAGCTGGAAGCTGATTTATTTCTATGCACAGCTGCACCAGATTTTGCATTCTCTAATTTTAGTACATCAGCCCCACAGTTTTAGCCCCCATTCATGCCCGAGCAAATAAAAACATGTTTCCAGAAATGATTCAACCCTCAACGCCAGCTTTCCATGTTATCTGAATGTGCCCATTCACATCTGAATGTCCAATGCTCAGAAAAAGTACAGTAGCTTCTTTATGGCACAATATAGTACCTAAGTGTTTGGTAAAATATAAAAAGAGGTGTTACGTCAAGTAAATAAATACCTAACATGTCACACATTTAAAACTGTGCAAGCTCGAGGAATGGCAAGAAACTACAGTAATTAAAAATCTCCATACATGAAGCTTTAAAAGCCTTTACAGGTTACCAGTTTAGAGTTACACAGGAGGTCTGGTGCTAGAACTATTTCTCTATCTCTGATGTTCGCAGCAATACCTCACATGTGTGTTGTGATCATCGTTTATATATGTGTGCGGGACCAGCACGTGCGTTCGCCTTTGTCTGCGAGCACGGAGGGAGGGGTAATTTAAAAAAAAATAGATATTTTAATATTTATTTTATTTTTACACTATCTTTTTATTTTTATTTAATAACTTTTATTTGTATCACAAAGGATGAATAACATAATTTGTGATAGCATTGGCAGTGACAGGTTCTCTTTAACAAGACATCTGGGGTCAGACCCCAGATCTCTCCTCTGCCCAGTTTCTTATACCATAGAGATGAACGGGGATGTTCCAGTCCTCGATTATCTCTATGCCGGTCTCAGTCCCAGGCTCCCCGGTGGGCACTCTCTCTAGCTCACTGTAGTAGCCCTCAATTGTAGCTAGGTTACTCCGTTACTACTAACCTTCTTGAGCTGCATGAGATTTGACTTACTAGATCCACTTACTAGATTGTCCTTGAAAAAGACATATGGTGCTGCATTACCACAAGTAGCCTGCTACACTCCCATAGGACTTAATACGACAGGGCACAGTTGTTCTGATTGGAAAGCATGTGCTACGGTCGTGACCCTAGATCTTATACTTTATTTCTGTGCTTACATGTGATATTTTTGCTTGGCTACTGTGTGATCGTATCTACCTGTATGATCCCCAGGAATGCATGGCCTCACTGGGACTCCCTACATGCTCACTGTTACTGTTACAAATGCCTTCGTCTCGGGTAAAGTTTTCTGACTACGCACAGAGGGGCGGTCCCAGTGACAGCAGTACACCTCGGTGCCTTAGGATTGTGCTTAATTTAACTAAATATTTTGCTGCGTGTATTCCAATGTGCAAGTATTTTTCCATGCTTTCTGACTCCAATCCTTGAGAATACCTTCATTGGTCTGTAGATGGGTCTTTTCTATTCTCAAGTGGTACCAACTGTTGATTTTGTTTTGTCTATCAATATATATTTTGACTGTCTTGACACTCCTCCATAATGTTTATTGTATTTACTGTGAATTACTGTCAAGAGTTTTAGTTCCTTTAGTGCCTTGTTCTCCACTGTGTCTTGCAGTTTTAAAACTTACATGCCTTTCTATTGCCTGTCACTTTCTTTGAAGTCTTTTTTAGGCCTGTCTGTGGCAAAGACCATTTGATTACAGCATAATGAATTGTTGTGATTTTTATATAAAA
Organism: Staurois parvus; assembly: GCF_062004578.1. Classification (NCBI taxonomy): domain Eukaryota; kingdom Metazoa; phylum Chordata; class Amphibia; order Anura; family Ranidae; genus Staurois; species Staurois parvus. Next base: position 4,318,904 of record NW_028318342.1, on the reverse strand, counting down.
ACATTTTTAACTTTCTAGTCAGATATCAACCTAGCAGAAGTCAATGAAAAGTAGGTTTGCAAAGCCAATCTTCCTTAGTTGATTTTTTCCTATATATAATGTTCTTCCATTTTACAACATTTTACAGGCCTATAGATCTCTAGTATCAGTATCACTTTTTTTCAGCGTTAGCATACACTTTCATGTTATAACATCAGCATTGTAATAGTAATATAAGCAATAGTTATTTCTGACAATCCAATGTAAGCATACTTGCAAAGTGTCCTTTTACGCAAGTTCTGCCTGTCTGCTGGTTATCGCTTGCCATTTACTTTCAATTTCTAAGGATGCCATATCTCATGGCACACTGCTGCCTGCAAGCAGTGAAGGCAGGCTCTGTGAAATGTGTCACACAGCAGTGCCTACACATAGGGCACAGGAAACACATGTCACTGAATTCAGGCAACTGATGTGTAGGGATTTTCAGAAAGTAAGTTTACAAACTTTAAGATTCATTCATAAATTGGAGAAGGCTCGAAAAAAACTGAAATTGTTGACCACATATATGCTTTAGGCTGAGAGACAATATAATCATCCTGGTTATTGTGAAAAGGGACTAAAGATAGTCACACATGTATTTAAACTGCCTGTTGAGCTACTTGCTAGGACACAAGCTTTAATTTCTGCTAAAAGCTTGCTAGATGTATTAATAGTTTTTCATAGAAGACAAGTTATTGGTTTATTGACAATCTAAATGCAATTGAGGTACCATGTTAGCTATATCAGTCCAACAGCAAATGTAATACTGCAAGCTCTTGCCATTTTTTACAGAACAGTGAACTATAAAATATGTGTTTTGCTATACAACCTATTCCAATTATCTAAGTAATTATGAAAAAGTGATACTGACAGTGTGAAATTCAGTAAAGATATGAAAAAAAAATCATACAAAATCATATGTTAAAAAAGTGTACATAATCATTAAGTTTGTAAAATGATGTCAACATATTGTCAATATTTATGTAAACTGTTCTCCAGATAATTATGAGGAATATGTGGAACAACAGCAACAAATCTAACATTTCCTTTCATTGTCTAAGCTTACTGCTATTGTTTATTGTAGGTGACCACGCCTTTCTTACAAAGCAGAGTGTAGAACAGTTACATAAATAGCTGTCTGTGTTTACATGTTTCTTGCACTAATTACAAGTTAATGCCATAGATAGACTAGTAGAATTTTGGTTGAATAGTTTACACTGTTATTGCCTCTATATTGAAAAGTATGATAGTTAAATTCTGACAAGCCGTTAACCAAGAAATAGAAGTCTCAACTGCTTCATATTCCTATTTAGGGAGCTTTAGCCCTCTTTCACACGGGCGGGGTTCTGCCGCTTGTAAATGCATATTTTTTTATTTTGAAATTCCAACACTCCTGGCGCAGAGATCACTTGCGTTTGTACATTGCATTTATCTGCGATTACATGTGTTTACGTGCGTTTACATGTGGCTGCATTTAGCTGCGATAGTAAATTCTTGCCTTTTCTATAGCAACTGTTTACTTATTTTGTCTTTGTACTGCGATTACCTGCGTTTATGTACAGATAGCTGTGGTACATTGCTCCTGGATACTGTCAACTTTATTTTTCTTAAATGCATAAAACCGCATGTTAGGTAAACGTTGCTAAACACAGTGTGTGAATGGAGCCATAGGGATGCATTGTCTGCATTTAGCTGCGGTAAATAATTTCCTCTAATCACAGCTTAAAGCTGAAATCTAACCACTTGTGTGAAAGGGACCTTATGATGCAGCAAGGTCTTGGTAACCCACATTCTTACTGTGCTGCACTATGAAGATAATGCTCTGAAATGTGTTATGTTAAGAGGTCCAGTGCCAGTATATGTAAGTTGGCTAACTGCAAGCAAATATTTCAGCTTATCTTGAATGCATGGATGACATAGCTTCCAACTGTCCCTAATTTCAAGGGACTGTCCCTGATTTGTAACAAAGTCCATCGGTCCCTCTTTTCTCCAAATTTGTACCTCATTTTGGTCTGATTTATATAGTTGTATATAAAATGAACTATTTATCTTTCATAAAGTGTTTCCCAGTGCTAAACCTTTCATTCAATTTCTAAATTGCTGCATTTGTAAATTTCAAAAGGCAATATAAATGAATAGCAGTGGTAAAAAAGCACTTGTGGGTTTAACTAATCTTTTTATTGTATAATTAACTTTTAAGGGGCTGTGGCATGGGTGTGTGTCCTATGTCTACATACATTGGTCAATAGATGTCCCTCATTCCCTTCTCAAAAAGTTGGGAGGTAAGGAATGATAATAATATTATTATTGTTTTTATGGAGTTTGCATCATGGCCCTATGCAATGACAGGACTGACCATCCTGTCATCACCCCAGCCAATCACACAAATCAAAGCATTCCCTGAAAGCATTGTGCTGAGCAGCCGACCTCCTGTGTTCATAATGCATGAGGACCTGGAGGCAAATCTAGATACATAGCTGGAGTAGTGGTATCTACTTCAGTGATTTCCATCTTCCAGACGCATCGGCCAGGTATAGTTACATTCATTTTCTTTAAGCTAAAAAGTATGGAAAATCTTAACAGACTGTTGTTAACCACTTCCAGCCCTTAGGCTGTGTATATATAGCCTTTGGTTGAAGTGGATATACCAGAATACTGGTGTTGATTTTTATAGCCAGTGATGAGCTGTTTACTGTAAATACGATCTGAGTGGTTCTACAGCTAATCACTTTTACAGGGCATGGAAAGGTCCCCCCCATCTCAGTTCCCAGGTAATCCTGTGCCATTGGGTAGTCTGGCACCACTGAAAACTGTCCGACTGGCTGAGTATGTAAACAAGGCAGAGCTGTGTTCTGTCAGCTGCGATCTGTTTGATTTTATTCAGGGAATAAAATCTAGCAGATTGCCTAGTAGAAACGGCACACACAGTACATGAAAACACTGGATAGGCACACAATTAGCCCTTTGATTGCCCAAGGATGTTTAACCCCTTAACTGCCAGTTTCATTAATACAGTGAAAGTGTATATTTTAGCTTTGATCACTGTGTTAGTGTCAGTTAGTGTCAGACTGTCCACCACAATATCAAAGTCCCTCTAGAAGTCGCTGTTCACCGCCATTACTAGTATAAAAAAGTTCCCAGTATACAGGTGAAACTCGAAAAATTAGAATATCGTGCAAAAGTTAATTTATTTATCAAGTTAAAAGGTGAAACTAATATATGAGATAGACTCGTTACATGCAAAGCAAGATAGTTCAAGCTGTGATTTGTCATAATTGTGATGATTATGGCTTACAGCTCATGAAAACACCAAATCCACAATCTCAGAAAATTAGAATATTACATGCAATCAATAAAACAACGATTGTACATAGAACAATATCGGACCTCTGAAAAGTATAAGCATGCATATGTACTCAGTACTTGGTTTGGGCCCCTTTTGCAGCAATTACTGCCTCAATGCGGCGTGGCATGGAGGCTATCAGCCTGTGGCACTGCTGAGGTGTTATGGAAGACCAGGATGCTTCAATAGCGGCCTTCAGCTCTTCTGCATTGTTCGGTCTCATGTCTCTCATCTTTCTCTTGGCAATGCCCCATAGATTCTCTATGGGGTTCAGGTCAGGCGAGTTTGCTGGCCAATCAAGCACAGCAATCCCATGGTCATTGAACCAGGTTTTGGTGCTTCTGGCAGTGTGGGCAGGTGCCAAGTCCTGCTGGAAAATGAAGTCAGCATCCCCATAAAACTCCTCTGCGGACAGAAGCATGAAGTGCTCCAAAATCTCCTGGTAGATGGCTGCGTTGACCCTGGACTTAATGAAGCACAGTGGACCAACACCAGCAGATGACATGGCTCCCCAAATCAACACAGACTGTGGAAACTTCACACTGGACTTCAAGCATCTTGCAGTGTTTCCTTGGTTTCCAAATGAGATGCAAAAGTTGCTCTCATCAGAAAAGAGGACTTTGGACCACTGAGCAACAGACCAGGTCTGTTTATCTTTAGCCATAGGTAAGACGCTTCTGATGTTGTTTGTTGTTCAGGAGCGGCTTGACAAGAGGAATACGACATTTGAAGCCCATGTCCAGGATCCGTCTGTGTGTGGTGGCTCTTGATGCACTGACTCCAGCCTCAGTCCACTCCTTGTGAAAGTCCCCAATACTTTTGAATGGCCTTTTCCTAACAATCCTCTCCAGGCTGCGGTCATCCCTGCTGCTTGTGCACCTTTTTCTTCAACACTTTTCCCTTCCACATAACTTTCTATTAATATGCTTTCATACAGCACTTTGGGAACATCCAACTTCTTTTGCAATTTCCTTTTGAGGCTTTCCCTCCTTATGGAGGGTGTCAATGATGGTTTTCTGCACAACTGTCAGGTCAGCAGTCTTTCCCATGATTGTGATTCCTACTGAACCAGACTGAGAGACCATTTAAAGGCTCAGGGACCCTTTGCAGGTGTTATGGCTTAATTAACTGATTAGAGTGGGACACTTTGAGCCTAGAATATTGCACCTTTTCACAATATTCAAATTTTCTGAGATTGTGGATTTGGGGTTTTCTTGAGCTGTAAGCCATAATCATCACACTTATGACAAATCACGGCTTGAACTATGTTGCTTTGCATGTAATGAGTCTATCTCATTTTATTTTTTAATCATTTTTTTTATTGGATATGTTTTATAGCAGAAAGTAAAAAATATTGTTTGTTTTTTAAATGTCGGTGTTTTTTTGTTTATAGCACAAAAAATAAAAAAACCCAGAGGTGATCAAATACCACCAAAAGAAAGCTCTATTTGTGGGAAAAAATTTCATTTAAGTACAGCGTTGCATGACCGCACAATTAGTTAAAGTTATTGCAAAAAATGGCCTGATCATGAAGGGGGGTAAATCTTCCATAGGTCAAGTGGTTAAAGTGACACTAAAGCTTTGTTTTTTTTTAAAATAACAAACATGTCTATACTTGCATGCTTTGTGCAGTGATTTTGAACAGAGCAGCCCAGATCCTCTTCTTTTCGGGTCCCCACCAGCAGTCCTGGCTCCTCCCCCTCAAGCAGTGACCCCAGGGAAAGCCATTCGCCCTGGGGGCACTGCTGCATGCTCATTCCCGAGCCGCTGCTCTATGCATCCATAAGACACAGAGCCGCAGCTCGGCCCCGCCCCCCTGTTTTCTCCACATTGGCTTTACTGGCTCCCACTACTGTCTCAGCCAATGAGAGGGAAGAGTCCCCAGACAGGAGAGGCTGTCGAGAATGTTGCTGGATCGAAGGGGGCTCAGGTAAGGTTTGGGGGGGCTGGGGGGGGGCATAGAATACATGAGGGTAAAAACCTTGAGCCTTTAGAGCCACTTTAAAAGTATCTTATTAGTAAGAAGTTGGCAAACTGCAAGAAAGAGTAGGGATTGGCGAGGCAGGAATCCCTTTGACAACGACACCTTTGCAGTTAATTAAGAACTACAAGCTGTCAGCCGCGGTGGCTGACAGTACTTGACGTTCATTAAAAAAGTACACTGGAGAAGAAAAATCTTCACCAGCAGCCATCGGTGCAGGGAGTTGCAATGGGGACATGTTTTGCTCCCTCATATGCTAACCTGTACCTGGGGGTTGGGAGTGAATTCTGGAAATACATGCTATCATGGCATCGCTATATTGATGATGTCTTGCTCTTGTGGATAGGTACAGTGAATGATCTCTTTAGATTCATGTGCAGAATTGGTGAGAATTATTTTAACTTGAAGTTTACTATGCAGCATGATATGAGGAGGATATCCTTTCTGGATATTGAGATCTTCATACAAGATAATGGGATGACTGGCACCACCCTATTCCTTAAACCAACTGCTGGTAACACAATTTTGCATGCAAGAAGTGCTCATCCACGTCCATTGGTCAATAGTATGCCTAATAGCCAATATTTGAGGCTAAGAGGAATTTGCTCAAATGAGGAACATTTTAATAAGGAAGCAAAAACTTGCAGTAAAGATTACTGGATAGAGGGTACTCACGCAGCATCCTAAAAATGGACTTTAATAAGGTATACAGACAATCAAGCCAGGAGGTCCTCTTCAAAAAGAAAACAAACTTAGATAAAGTGAGACTGATAACCTCATATAACAGACAGCATTGGCAAATAAGAAATATTCTGCAGAAGCACTGGTATCTCTTAACGGATGATCCAATACTTAAAAAATATGTTAAAGATCGACCAGAAATTGCCTATAGAAGGGGGCAATCTTTTAGAGAAAGTTTAACTAACAGTAATTTTGAGAGAGTTGCTCAAGATGTTAATGGTACTTGGAAATGTGGCAAATGCAATTATTGTAATTGGATTTTTGAAAATCAGACTTGCTCTTTTCCGAATAGAAAACTACATGCTGTTTCTCAGTATGTAGATTGCCAGACTACTGGCATAATATACATTGTGTTCTGTAAATGTGGGGCCTTCTACATTGGCAAAAGAAAACGTCAATTTTGGCATAGGATTAAAGATCACATCTACTACATTAATACTAATAAATTATCTACACCAATTGGTAGACATGTGTGTCTCAAACATAAACACAATACTAATGTAAATTAGATTTGCAGCTTTGGAACATGTCCGCCCCGATTTGAGGGAAGGAAATTGGGACAAATATATTGTTCAGAGGGAATCTAGGTGGATTTTTTCTTTAAAAGCTACATGTCCCCTAGGCCTGAATGAAACCCTTAGTTATAATCCCTTTCTGTAAATGTATAGTCTGTTATAATATGTGCTATCGATTACAAATATACAAAGTTCTATTGTAGATATGAGCAGTAGACATTATCCAGGTTTTGTGCCTTGTATGATGCCCAGGAGCTGTACTATTGTACATAAGAGTGCTTGAATTTAATTGTGCTAATATGAGAAAGCACCTATGTATCATTGTTGTTTTTATTATTGTCCTATAGATGGCGCTGGTTGTCGGATCTGGCGGGTAAATCCTGCCCTTCCCTTCCCACTTACGGTTTATGTAGTGGGATTGGGTGGTATTGTCCATATTACTGGAAGTGCCTAGCACCTAATCTTTATTGGGTGGCACTGTGGTACTCTGGTTGATGGCGCACTCACAGTTGTGGGTGGCTCTGTCTAGTCTGGACGATGTTACGTACTTAGAGCAATGTGCGATGATGCTGAACGCACGTGCAGAGATGACGTCACTTCCGCTGCCATTTTGGTGCTGTATCGGGTGGATGTGGTGGCAGATATAAGGGGTTGTAAATAACAAGTGGAGACTATAGTGGCTAGGTATGTGATGCTGTCGTACTTGTTGGTTAAGGAGCAATGATATGTTTTGGGAGTATTTTAAGAAAATGGTGGTTCAAGGATTTACCACTAATAAATTGATAACACTGGCACTGGAGACTTGGAATAATAGTAGGAATATAGTATAATATATGGCGGGGGACTTCACTAATCACATTTAAAAAAGGACAGTCTAGTTATATTCTCTAGGGCAGGGGTGGGCAACTGTGGCCCTCCAGCTGTTGGTGAACTACAAGTCCCATCATGCCTCTGCCTTTGGGAGTCATGCTTATAACTGTCAGTTTTGCAATGCCTCATGGGACTTGTATTTCTACAACAGCTGGAGGGCCACAGTTTCCCACCCCTGCTCTAGGGGGTTGGATTGGGCCTGCCCTCTATCTATATGTCTAGTATTAGAAACGTACAAGATGATAGCTTATCATACTTTTGTTCATTAATGCCAATTTGGGTATTTTAGGTGGATTAACTGGACCCTTTGATATTTCTGGGTTTGAATTGTGATATCTATCCCTATCGTTTGAGTGGCCCTAAACTATTGAGTGGTATATCTTGTACTTTGGACTCAAACTATTGTATCTCTAGTATAGTATAGTATAGAGCAGTGGTCGGCAAGCCGCGGCTCGAGAGCCACATGCGGCTCTTTACCCACTCTAATGCGGCTCTTCTGTGTGCCGGGCGCCTGCTCCCCTCCCTCCTCTCGGTCGGCCGCTCCCCTGCCTCCTCTCGGTTGGCAGCCCCAAAAGTCCGCGCGGACCTTTTAAACCGGCCCGCGGATGTGGCTGTCAGGATGTGTGTAGGCGGGGCAGCGTGCCGAACGTGAGGGGAGGGGAGCTAGGCTCCTCTCACAGTCCGCCCTGAAGACCCGAACGGCGCGGGAAGACAGCGAGAGGAACGCAAAAGGTAAGTGAATTGACACGGGGGACTTGGCTTACTAGAAGGGGGGGGGGAATAGTACTGTGGGGGATGAAATACTATATGAGGGATGAAATACTATATGGGGGGATGAAATACTATATGAGGGATGAAATACTATATGGGGGGATGAAATACTATATGGGGGGATGAAAAACTATATGAGGGATGAATTACTATATGAGGGATGAATTACTATATGAGGGATGAAATACTATATGGGGGGATGAAATACTATATGAGGGATGAAATACTATATGGGGGATGAAATACTATATGGGGGATGAAATACTATATGGGGGGATGAAATACTATATGAGGGATGAAATACTATATGGGGGGATGAAATACTATATGAGGGATGAAATACTATATGAGGGATGAATTACTATATGAGGGATGAATTACTATATGAGGGATGAAATACTATATGAGGGATGAATTACTATATGGGGGGATGAAATACTATATGAGGGATGAAATACTATATGGGGGGATGAAATACTATATGGGGGGATGAAATACTATATGAGGGATGAAATACTATATGAGGGGATGAAATACTATATGAGGGATGAAATACTATATGAGGGATGAATTACTATATGAGGGATGAATTACTATATGAGGGATGAAATACTATATGAGGGATGAATTACTATATGGGGGGATGAAATACTATATGAGGGATGAAATACTATATGGGGGGATGAAATACTATATGAGGGATGAAATACTATATGGGGGGATGAAATACTATATGAGGGATGAAATACTATATGGGGGGATGAAATACTATATGAGGGATGAAATACTATATGAGGGATGAAATACTATATGGGGGGATGAAATACTATATGGGGGGATGAAATACTATATGAGGGATGAAATACTATATGAGGGATGAAATACTATATGAGGGATGAATTACTATATGGGGGATGAAATACTATATGAGGGATGAAATACTATATGAGGGATGAAATACTATATGGGGGATGAAATACTATACGGGGGATGAAATACTATACGAGGGATGAAATACTATACGGGGGATGAATTGCTATGGGGGATGAATTACTATATGGGGGATGAATTACTATGGGGGATGAATTACTATATGGGGGATGAATTACTATGGGGGATGAATTACTATATGGGGGATGAATTACTATATGGGGGATGAATTACTATATGGGGGATGAATTACTATATGGGGGATGAATTACTATATGGAGGATGAATTACTATATGGGGGATGAATTACTATATGGGGGATGAATTACTATATGGGGGATGAATTACTATATGGGGGATGAATTACTATGGGGGATGAATTACACTATGGGGGATGAATTACTATATGGGGGATTAATTACTATGGGGGATGAATTACTATATGGGAGATGTATTTTCAGTTTTAAAAATGTGGCTCTCAAAATAAATTTCAATCATGGTTTTGGCGAGATTTGGCTCAGTTGAAAAAAAAGGTTGCCCACCACTGGTATAGAGTATAGCTTCCTATATCCGCCTATCAGACTCTTCATTGTCATATAAATATCTTGGGTCAGTATTATTCTAAAACATGCTCTATTTGATATAACATTGTATTGTAGATAAAAGTCTATTTGAATATCATTTTTGTATATAGACTGTTATATTTTTTTCTTTTTTGCTTATATTCAGTTTGTATACCCTAATAGTCCTGATAAAGCTATTTATTTGCGAAACACGTTGACATATCTGGATTTGGACAAGCATGCCTGCGCATATATCATTTCTATTGTTTGTTAATGCGCAAAAACAGTAAATAAATAGTGAATATACCAATCTAGTAGAGGGTATTTTTGTGTGTTTTCACTTGATTTTAATGTGTTGTGGTTTCATGTATGAAGTAATTGTAATAAATCTGTTTATACTTATCTATGTCTCGTGGTGTGCCTATAAAGTCTGTTAGTGGCTGCTGGTGAAGATTTTTCTTCTCCAGTGTACTTTTTTATTGTGTAGTATATTTGGATGTGGCACTTTGAAAGTCCTATATTTTTTGAGTATTGTAGTTCATTAATTCACAGTAGTAGATCATTAATGAATGATGCAGCAGGTGTGTTGAGAGGATCCCCCACCTTTCATCACAGGGCAGGAGTAAATTCGGGGGGAAAGGAGGCAGGAGCTAGAACATGTTCCAAAAACGAACTTATACTTTAAAGTGGAACTTTAGTCAGAAAATTAGTCCTGTTAGATAACTTCAGGCTGGGCCCTTTTGCAGGAATAGCTATGTAAAGAATTGAAAATAAGTGCCTATATTGTTTAAAATCCAGTAATACTCTGTCTCAACTTGCTCTGCACATGCTCAGTTGCATTCTATTTTTAGGCACTGTGCTGTAATGTAGAGGTCGATCTGCTGACAACCTAAGGATTTACTGCTGCTCTGGGCTTCAGTAAAATGGCAGCCTCCAGCAGGAAGAAATAGGAACAATGCTGGAGGCAATTTAAAGCACACACTAATTTTGGTAGCACAATTATTAATGTAGAATGTATGTTCCTTGCTAAAAAACATGATTTTTTTTTCAAGTTGTTATGGATAAAGCTCCAATTTAAAGCGATACTACAGGTTCTTTTTTTTTTTTTTTTTTTTTTAAATAACAAACATGTTATACTTACCAGATCTGTGTAGTGGTTTTGCACAGAGCAGCCACAATCCTCCTCTTCTCAGGTCTCCTGCAGGCTCTCCTGGTTCCTTTCTGTCAGATGCCCCCATAGCAAGCAGCTTGCTATGGGGGCACCTGCTGCTCCGTGTGTCTATTCACACACGGAGCTGTGGCTTGGCCCCACTCCCTCTCTCTCCTCATTGGCTGACTGGCTATGATTGACAATGAGGAGGCAGAGGCCACGGACAGTCAAGGCTGCTGTGCACATCGCTGGATTTCGATGGGGCTCAGGTAGGTACTGAGGGGGCCGGGGGCACTGCTGCACACAGAAGGTTTTTTTACCTTCATAGATAAAATGCATAGATATTACCTGCTAGAGCTGCCCACCCTCTAAAACATATATACATACACACACACACATGCACATACACACGCACATGTACATACACACATGTTGATCATAGTCTACTGATTTGTGATTACTTTAGGTCTGATCATTTGCAAAAAAAAAAAAAGGCTCATCATCAATAATGAACAATGCAACAGACATTATTGTTTCTTACTTTACGGTCGACTAATATTATCACTCAAAAATACTATCAGTTATAAACATCGACAATCTATAGTGCTGTGAAAAAGTATTTGCCGCCTTCCTGATTTTTTTTTTGCATAGTTGTCACACTTAAATGATTCAGATCATCAAACAACTCTTAATATTAAACAAAGATAACCCGAGTAAATACAAAATAGAGTTTTTAAAAGATGATTTCCTTTATTAAGGAAAAAAAGCTGTCCAAACCTGCCTGGTCCTATGTGAAAAAGTAATCCCATGGTAAATCATGAATGAACTGTGATTAACCACATTTTTGGAAATATGAGTTAAATTTCACTTGGCACACCCAGGTCTGATTACTGCCAGACCTGTTGAATCAAGATGTCACTTTAATAGAAGCTGTCTGACAAAGTGAAGCATGCTAAAATATCTCAAAAAGCAACATATCATACTGCGATCTAAAGGGATTCAAGAACAGATGGGAAACAAAGTAATTGGCATATATCAGTCTGGAGAGGGTTATAAAGCTTTGGGACTCCAGCAAACCATGGTGAGAGCCATTTTCTGCAAATGGAGAAAACTTGGAACAGTGGCGAACCTTCTCAGGAGTGGCCAACCTAACACAATTACTCCAGGAGCACAATGACCATTCATCCAGCTAAAATTTTATTTTTTCCAGCTAAAATTGTATTTTTAGTCCTTGGGTAAACCAGGATCCAGGAGCTCTCTGCCAGGAGCTAGAGACCTGTGTTGTGTCTGTGCTCAAATATATTTGCTCAGACACTGCATAGTATACAACATCCTTGCCCAGGCGAGGATGATAGAAATAAAAAACTATAAAAATAATAATAATAATAATAACATTAAAAAAAAGATTTAAAAAAAATATTTTTTTTTTCAATTGCTTAAGAGGGTAAGGTGAAGGAGTCAGCAGAAAGGAAAGGCATTTTGTGGGTGAAGGTACACCACTAACAACCTTAAGGAGTCCATGCACTATACAATCTGATTGTACAATCTCCTTTAGACCTACCATCAACTTTGTAGTGCAAAGACCTGACTGATTTTACACAAAGGTAATGTATTGTCTAGGTTTATAATCCTATTACATAGTTGTTGTAAATGTAAAGCAGATTGTAGAGAGATTGTACGATCACAGTGCAAAGTGTATGGCCAGCATTAGACCATTAATCATAAATCTGTTAATGCCTACTTTAATGTGCATGTAAACCCTAAAGCTGGCCATAGATGCTTACATTTTTTGACGCGATTCCTCCATCCACACAAATGAGGTGGATGGAAGAATCCCCCCCCCCCCCCCGCTGAAACATTGTATTCTGACAGTGGGATGCTGTGTTGTCAGAATACACTGATTAGCATCTGCAGCTGGGTACAAATGCACATGCCCAAATGAAAATACAGCAACTAGTATGAAGGATCTTGCTGTCAGTAAGATTTTGCCTAAAAACTGCTCTGTAGCCATGTATCATTTGAGCAACATTTACATGCATACAGCATTAATACGTAAATGGCCCTGTTGCTAGGATGCAGGTGACTTCTCAAGGAAACTACCTTCTTGCTGTTTATTTGAGTATTTACAAAAGCACACATTCTGTTTTGCTATTATAAACAGTTAACTCCAAATTTGAGATAAAGGCTGTTGATAACGATGCAGGTGCCAGTCAGTGCAGACATGGAATAAGTAATAAGGCTTCTATGCAGCTTTTCTTTGCAGTCACATGCTGTGTCTGACACATTTCTTATTTCCATGTATATGCTTTATACCAATTTTGCTCTAATCCTTGCTATTTTACAGATAACAGAAAGTGTCTCTTTCTCAGTCAGAAAACAAACTCCTTTTATAAATGGCTTCAAAGAGAGCAAAGCACATTTCTGCCAGAACCTCGGAACTTTACAGCAGCAATGGAACAGTTAACCTGCATGAAACGTTGTCAGAATTCAAAATAAACAGCGAAACAAGAGGAACAGATATTGACAATGCAATAAAAGGTTTGGCACTAAAAAATAACTGTAAAATAAAAACCTTTTACTTATACACAACCATTTATCAAAGATATTTAAAAAAGTAAATGTTCACTTTCATTTTATGTTAGAACTGGTGTTCTTCCATACATTTTCCCTACACTCTTATAATTGTTTCCTGCAACAGAGCAGAAAGCCCTTGCTGGGCACCATTTTCTGTTTTTAACTTTGCGTAGTTCAATACAAAATCTGGAGATTCCATGAGATTGTATTGAATGGGCAGAGCCTTACCTAGAGCTGACTTAATCCTTTCCAGCCACCAGTCGATAGCAGGGTGGTCCCAAAGCTAGTTGTTATCATACCATACAGCAATGCATATCAATTCAACCTATAATTTATTATTTGCACAGCAAAAAACAAGCAGGGGTTTCCCATTAAATGCAGTTTTTTTTAAATCATTATTTTAATATTATACCTACAATTCACTAATAATATTACCGTACAGTGATAAATTGTGAACAATTTTATAAAGTAGGACTGATTGCTAAAAATTAAGATCTGCGGTGTTAATTGTGTCTAAGTAGAAACCCCAAAAATTTACTGAAAAACAGCAGTGCACTTACTGGTATGTGAGAGTGTTGAGGCACCCCCATAATTACAGCTTTACAGATGTATATGTAGCCGGAGATCAAAAGCACATGATTGCCTCGGACTGCTAGTCTCAGAAGAATTGAAATGCAATTTGGTGATGTCCCTATTGTGCTGTTCACTGTTTTGTTTTTTTTGCTGGAAGCTCTGATCTGATGAGACAAAACCCTACCTATACCAAGATGGTCACCTCTACACAGACATTCTATGCAGAACAAGCCATGGTAAGTTAGTAATGTAAAAAATCAGCTGCAGGGAGACCTTAAGCAATCTGGTTACTACTCTTTTACCCTCTGCCTACCTTTATCTGGAAACAGCTTCCACACTTCAGTTCCTCTAAGTTTTCCTCAAGAGTAAAGAGTTCCAGAAAGGCTATTTAAAGGAATAGAGACTGTGCACTTAGCAAAGTGAATGTCCACTAAGTTTAGTGAATACTGTGAAACTATGTTCCCTTTTAATACCTAATCATATACAAAAAAAACAAAGCAAGATTGTTGCTTACATGTGATTGGATAACCAAAGTGAATAATCATTCATGAAGCTAAACTAAGTTAGCATTCAGTAAACAAATCTTTATTTCTTTAGTAAACCAAGTAAGGTGTTTCACCATATTGTTTAGCTTATTCTTTGCGACTGAAGAGCTTTTGGTCTTCTCGGGTTGAGAGGAGACAAATAAAGTGGTCTGGGTATCTTAACCAGGAGCAGAAACACAAAGATCCAAGAGGCCGATTCAGAACAAGGTCATTAGATTATATCTTTCAGTTGGCCAGGAAACATCCTGGCATTGCTCAAGAAAAGCTGCAGTGTTTGGCTGAGCCAAGGGATGTCTTGACAACGTGCTCGTCCTGTTTTTCCCACATGCTCTACAGACTTAGCTGCTTTAAATGATTATGAAGATAATGAAAACATTTAAAAAGAAACCCATTAAACACTTGGTTGTTCTTGGCCTCCCACATCTCCAGAAGTATTTTCAAGCAACACAACTAGCACAAATGCTTGATTTGAAGTCCCTATTGGGTCTTCCTCAAGGCACTGAACTGCAAACTCATTAAAATTAAGGATTTGCTTTGGCTCCACCTTTCTAATAAGCATCATCTTCATAATCCTGCTACTAAACTAATGTTGCAAATCTGGGAAGCAGTTATATATTAAGCTAATCTCCTTATGTCCAGGGGTACTTCACCCTGCATTTTTGAGGCTGCGGCCAGGCTGGCATGTTTTTTCATACATGGTGGACCTGTCCTGTTGTACATCAATTTTGGACTGATGTTTTCTGCAAAATTTCAGAATCCCCAGTTCCATTCTTGGCCCAATATGCCCTTCTAAATCTTAAACCTTCTGGCACTCGTAAGCTGAATTTTAAATTACTTGATTACTTGTAAACGTCCTTATGGCAGCAAGGTAGGCCAACGCTAAGGCCTGGAAATTGCCCACCCTTTCCTTGACCGATATGACATCTGGGATTAACTGTATGTAAAAAAAAAGGCAAAGCTTAATGATGAGCTTGAAAATTTTCAAACCATCTGGTTACCTTGGACATCCCATTTACTTTCAGCAGGATTTGATCACGAATTTCTGTCCCCATGAGCTGGCGAGTGGCTCTGTCTGTAATTTATTCCCACTTTTACCCACACCACATACTTCCATATGCTGGTTTTACGCTCTGCCCTTCTTTTTTTGGCCCACCCTCTCAACTGTCTACCATTGGTTCTCTCCATGAGGTTTTGCGCCATGACTTTATTTTGCCTATTCTATTTGTTGGCTCTTACAGTTTATACTGTATGTTCCCGTTTGGTATTGTACTTTGGAACACATTCTGTCTCTTATTGTCACACACAATGATATTTAGTGGCCACACTGCATCATTTTGCCACCTAGTTTTCACTGCTTCTACTTGTCACTACTTAAAAACCAATAAAAAGATTGAACAAGAAAAAAGAAACCAATTAGGCATAAAGGATACATTTGTAAAATACATAGCATATACTTTGGAATTTTTAGATATACTACAGTATATAGGCATGTTAGAATGCAATGGTTTTTTTTTTTACTTATTTTAATTTAAAAGACACAGACATAAGGGCTCTTGCACAAGGGGCAGCTGAGACAGTTCATTGCTGGTTTATTTTCTTCACCCAGGCAGCCCTGGTACAGTGTACAGCCTGTCACTAAATAAATGGCTGTGTACTAATGTGTATATGGCAGTGCGATCATAAACACGAATACAGCATGTGGGAATTATTCGGAATGGCTCAGAAAGCTCATGTGCAAGATTCTTAAAAAAAACTCTGCTAAGAGCAGAATACAAAAGTAACTTACTTGTTTTGCACTGACATATGCGGCATCCATTCTGGTCTAGCCGGAATCCATAGCTGCAATCTTTTTCAGTCAGTGTGCAGTTTATCAACAGTTCACATGTTGGTGGCGCCATAGTGATGTATGTGGGTTCTGTGAAGAAAGAAATGTCTCAGTTAAAGCGATAGAAAACTGACTTCATAATTATTCGCACATCACAAATATTCACACTTTACCTTACAAAAAAGCACACCACATTTTACAAAATGCAATAACACATAATAATCAAATATCAAATGACATTGTTAAGGTAATGCTAAACTAAAGAAAGACAATGTTGCCTTAATTTATTTAGTAATATGTAGGCTACCTAGTTGGACACTGGCAGAAAAACGTGCACACTCATATAACCCCACCCACTCTGTGAGGCTCCATTTTTTGCTGGTGTCCTTGGGTGATGGAGCTATGCTCCTTTGGAGAAGTATTTCTTTTCTTTTTTACTTTTTTGATACTGCTATCAAAATCTCACTGTTCATTACCCTGGGTTATCTAGTAGCATTTAGATGGCTAAAGTATCCCTCTTTGATGGGGCTTGGGCTTTTATGCCAGAATTGCTATATGAACAATACACTCTTCTAGAAGAGATCTCACAAAAGGCTAGCATTTGCAATGGCAGAGTAGCTCTGTAATGACAATGATGCAAGCACCGCATCAAGCTGACACAAATTTTAGCCTGTCATAGATTTTTTAACAGGCTGTTGCACCTGTGTTCTCTGTGCCCACAAATGCCGGGTTTTGAAGCTAATGGGCCAAACTATCCATGTAAATCTAGCCTAAAGGTGGTTGTATAAAGTTTGCATAGTCACACAGTAGCATGTATGGTGAGTTTCAGGGAAAGAAGCTGTTAAGAGGAACATTTCAACTTACATTAAATTACACTCCTGAAATCAGAACTATATTTACTATATATAATTATTTGTATCTGTCACCGTTTATGATTTTTTTTTCTTTTTACTCTGCTTCTCTTCTGTTTTCACAACTACTTTAAGTTTTCTTTTTGCTGGGCTTGTTTTCCTTAGAATTAAATGAATAGAAACAGCAAATGAAAAGGACTGCAACAAATAAATGAAAAGCACTTTTTTGGAATCTTGTAAACAACACAAAAAAAAAACCTGATGAAAAAAGCATGAATACAACTAGACCTTTAGGTATGTAATCAAATATGGTATAACAGAGTAGCTATGAGCTATTTTTCTAAAACATGAATTAGCAGTTATCATCGTTTCCATCTTATCCTGCTAAAGGCTGTATGTTTGAGGCTTTAATTGTGAAACTCTTTTTTACCATATCAACAGCACTCCTATTTAATTTGATTAAAGCTGTCAGCCTATTATGCATTTTCTCCTTTGTATAAATCTTTGCTCTTCTAAATCTAAATACTTAGGGAAGCTGCTAAACAGGAATAAATGTAATATTATGCTCTGAAAAGACTCTTCATACAGGATACCTCCGTTTGGATACCCAAGTGGATGCATTAGTCTAAGTCATGGACCATAAGTCTATATGTATGCTGTCTTTCCATTGGCCGATGATGTATCTAAACCAAGTTCTGCAAACAACTTATCCAGAAGTAAATACAGTTTAAGTATCTTTCAATCATATTTTCCTAACAGAATAGAACATCTACTCGCATACAGGTGTGACTATTTTTTTTAAGTAACCTACATTTTCCAGATACGGACACACATGGCATACACGCCTTCAGATGATATTCTTGCCCTACACTCCACGGTCCCTTTCCCTGAGAACTCCCTACTCATTGAATCATTGGCCACTATACTTATTTATCTTACCTAATATAATCATTATATCTGCTGGTATGTAATATTCATTTGCTATATTGTGCTATTTTGCCTTGAGATGAATCACACTTTAAATCTACAACATATGACCCGTCTGCGATACGGGAGAATATATGCTATGTCTATGCGCGGACTGTGATCCGTATCTGTATATGACTTGATATGCCTTTCATCTTTCAATAAAATACTTTTTTGGAAAAAAAAAAAAGTATCTTTCATAGGGCCTTAATAAATTATAAAGATTTTTTTACTAGCAAATTTCAGAGAAACAGACCTTGGGTCTGTCCTTCGCCTCTTTATATTATTATATGTTTTACTTCTTGTATATGTAATGCAATGCAATGCAAATAAAGAACACATTTGAATGCACATTTCATCTCATTCACTCTCATGGTATCTTTCTTTAGATCTAATATTGTAACAGCATCAGTTACGGAAAGGTTAGCTATAATAGACAATGCAAATCAGGTTGCATTTTAGATAATATCCGGAGTATGTTATATATATATACTTGTTTATTTGTTAGCAATGCACTTATTCATTATGAACACCCTTTCAGTTTAGAATCCTAAGGCCAAATTTAACTTTCAATTTATATCAGCTAAATAAAGCTGCATCATAAATCCTTTAGAAAGCAACAAAGGCCTGACAAAAAAAGTTTGTCTTTTGCTAGTATGCTATAGTGAAAAACATTTGATCTCTGTGTGGAAGCACCTGGTCTCCCTGCATAGGTTTGACATGCCCCCCTACTGAGTAATACCTTTAACTGTGCAATCAGTAAGGCTTGTGCCCCCTGCTAGCTCAGACTTTTGCAGAAAGACCACTGCTTCAACACAGTAAGAGTACTTTTCTACAGCATTCTGTCAGAAAATAGGCTTTTCTACTCAGGCTGTGGCTGTTCAAAATGTATGGCATAACACACCTTTTGTTTTGATGCAGCTAAAATTTATTTAATGGATTTAACCACTTCAATACAGGACACTTTCAATCCCTTCCTGCCCAAGCCAATTTTCAGCTTTCAGCACTGTCACACTTTGAATGACAATTCCTTAGTCATGCAACACTGTATCACACAAATAGAGCTTTCATTTGGTCGTATTTAATCACTTTTTTTTTTTTGCTAAACAAAGGGAAAGCAAATTTAAAAAAAAAACATGCTTTTCTTCCTTTCTGTTATAAAATGTTGGAAATAAAAAATATTTCTTCATAAATGTAGGCCAAAATGTATATTGCTACATTTCTATGGTAAAAAGAAATAAATAAATCAGTGTACAATATTTTGTCTGTGCAAATGAATCCACAAACTATGGTATATATATTTGAAAGTTGATGAATTCTGATGTACTGATGGCCTGATTTTCTCATCTCATTTCTTAAGACCTGACAATGTCAGGACAATAAAAATACCTCTCAAATGACCCCCTTTTTGGAAAGTAGACAGTCCAAGGTATTTCATAAGAGGCATAGTCAATTTGTTTAAGTTGTAAATTTTTTCACAATTTTTTGGAAAAAGAAGAAATTTAAACAAACTGAGTTTTTTTCCCAATTCTTTTTTTTTTACATACTGTTACCAGTGCAGTACAGCATCATCAAATAGCTGGTGTGGCAGTGACCAAGAACACAGACTAGTGACAGTGACAAGATTTTTTTACATTTTTTTCTTTATTACAACCTTTTTTTCTATTTTTATGGGTTTTATTTACTTACTGTGACCAGAGCAACACAGTGTTACCATAGTAATGTACTACTCTGATTTGATCAGGATTTTTTTTCTTTTTACATGCTATGATTGCTTAGAACAGTGATATAATCAATAGATAATCACTGATATAAGCAACAATTGACATCCATTCATCCATTGTGTACTACTGATTGGCCACAATAGTGAGTGATTGGCCATAGCTATCACGGTACAGATGCACTGTGATTGGCTTTGTATGTAATTACTGTGACCAATCACAGAGATCACCACAATAGTAGTCAATGAATAGCTATGAATGGAAGCCATTCATTGTGTACAATTGCCATGTGATCTGCTGTGATTAATCACAGTGATAACATAGTACTGGCAGCGGCCTCGTACACTGATCTGTCATCCACTGTGTCCGGTGGACAGATCAGGTTATGGATAGCAGCGCAGCCCATGGGGCATGATCCTAGGAGGGCGTCATATGATGTCCACCCAGAAGGGCAGCTCTTCCACCTGGCAGTCATATTATTATAGGCTGGAGGAGAAGCAGTTAAACGGAAAGTTCATTTGGATTGCTGGAAAGTTTGTCACTGACCACAGTATCTGTAATTTATAGGGTAATATTGTGGACCCTACAAGATACAGTACAGCCCACAACGTAAGCTCTGCACAACACTACAGTGCACTTTATGATGGCTGCAAACTAAGTATAAAATGATCAATTTCCTTACAAAACCAATTTACACAGAAGTGTAATTGGCTTTGTTGACACTAGTCTCAATTTTCAGCTTTCAATTGCGCTTCCTATTCATTGGCGCCAAATACAAAGCATCTGCATGTATGATGGCATTTAAAAAAAAATTGTACACCTATGTCTTTCAAAGTTTTTGCATCTTCATCAAGTTAGTAGGATTTTTTTCTGTCTTTTTGTAAGTTTTATAAAAAATGATGCATTGAATGTACAGTAGTTTTCAGTCTATCAGAGTGTAAAGCTGGACATACACTGTTCAAATTTCAGACAGTTATTGATGAATCAGCTTCAATTCACTTCATGGGAAGCCCTTTCGGCCCTCTATCACCCGACATCCTTCGAATGAAAAATCAGTTGGGTGGAAAATTGGCAGTTGAATAGCAGCTACATCCAGGCTGATATAGCCACTGTTTGAGTATTCTGACAGCCACTGCTGATGGCTGTCAGAATACAATAGTTCAGCAGGGAATTATTCCATCTGCATTGTATAGTGTGGCTGGAGGAATATTTTTTTTTCATTCAGCCTTTTCGGGTCCATGGTGTAAATCAAGAACCCCCAGCACAGATTATTTAATCCAGCAAGCAGGAAACAAAGCTAAATTGTTGAGCATTCAGATTCAGTAACAAATGGAACAAAACAGAACACAAAAAAACCCCAAAACAAACAAACTGTAGAAAATAGTGTTAAAGAGCTGATTCACACATGTTCGGTGTGAATTGAAGCTCAGGTTATTGATACATTGATAATTGATACAGTAGCTGTTCACAGGTTCACCTCAGGTTTACATCAGTTTCAGGACAGGATTAGCTCAGGTTCTTATCCTGTTCACACATATGTGGTTTAGGAACGATTCCCATAGAATTCAATATCCTGTAATCCACACCTGAACCTGAAGCCACTGCTCAGAAATCGGACATTACTCTTTTTAAACTGCACTGAATCTGCACCGGCCATACACCAGACATATGAGAACAGGCACCATAGGAAGCAATTATATTTTTTATGTCATGTGGTTCAAACCGCATCCAATCTGCATATATGTGAATGGGCACTTAAAGTTGTCTTGTGCAATGCAGGGTTCAGGGATTCTACAAGCCGCATCCAAATCCTGTTACTCAGATTTTAATTATGAACCCTGAGTAATTTTTGTATGTCTTCTTCTGTGACCAGAGATATTTTTAGCTACACAGTTATAAGCAACTAATAATAGAAGCAGATTTCACAAGCCCAATTTCTCTTGTTTTGTTTTTTTATTGTTTTCAAAGAGAAATAGGAAATTGCAAACATACTCTATTATCACACCACTAACCCGCTAATGGGTTCTGTTGCAACCTGCTTTTGTCTCTGACTCCCCATGAATATTGATGTAACATTTTTGGCTCTATACACCACCACAATGGATTTAAAATGAAACAAACAAGGTGTGCTTTAACTGCAGACTGTCAGCTTTAATTTGAGGGTATTTAAGGGGTCATTTTGGGGGGTGGGGGCGTTTTATGCCCAGCATTAGAAGTTTATGCCACACATCATTCACTCTTTTAACCACCTGAAGACCAAGCCTTTTTGTTCACATGAAAAAAATCAGTATTTTTTGCTAGGAAATTAATTTAAACCCCCAAACATTATATATTTTTTTAAAGCAGACACCCTAGTGAATAAAATGGTGAGTACTACAATTTTTTATGGCACATAGTACTCGCGCAGTGATTTTTCAAAAGCAATTAAAAAAAAAAAATACACTTTGTTTACTTTTAATGCACAAAAACACAATATACTGGCCAATTGTTTGGCAAAATATAAAAGATAATGGTATGCCGAGTAAATAGATACCAAACATGACATGCTTTAAAACTGTGCATGCCCCGTTCAATGGCAAAAAACTGCAAACATTTTTAATATCCATAGGCAGCGCTTTAAAAGCCTTTAAAAGCCACCATTTTAGATTTACAGAGGAGGTCTAGTGTTAGAATTACTGCCCTTGATCCGACGGTCACGGCATTACCTCACATGCATGGTGCAACCGCTGTTTACATAACGGCACAGGGTCAAGGCTTGTGCACACAGGTGTGCGCACATGGGAGGGGCAATTTTTTTTTTTTTTTTTTTAGTTATTTTTTTTTTTAAATTATTTTTACATTGTACCTTTCATTTTTTTTTTATCACTTTTAATGCTATAACAGGGAATGCAAATAACCCCTATAACTTTAATGGGCATTGTCATATACAGTCAGGTCCATAAATATTGGGACATCGACACAATTCTAACATTTTTGGCTCTATACACCACCACAATGGATTTGAAATGAAACAAACAAGATGTGCTTTAAGTGCAGACTGTCAGCTTTAATTTGAGGGTATTTACATCCAAATCAGGTGAACGGTGTAGGAATTACAACAGTTTGCATATGTGCCTCCCACTTGTTAAGGGACCAAAAGTAATGGGACAGAATAATTAAACATAAATCAAACTTTCACTTTTTAATACTTGGTTGCAAATCCTTTGCAGTCAATTACAGCCTGAAGTCTGGAAAGCATAGACATCACCAGACGCTGGATTTCATCCCCGGTGATGCTCTGCCAGGCCTTCACTGCAACTGTCTTCAGTTCCTGCTTGTTCTTGGGGCATTTTCCCTTCAGTTTTGTCTTCAGCATCTGAAATGCATGCTCAATCGGATTCAGGTCAGGTGATTGACTTGGCCATTGCATAACATTCCACTTCTTTCCCTTAAAAAACTCTTTGGTTGCTTTTGCAGTATACTTTGGGTCATTGTCCATCTGCACTGTGAAGCGGAGTGCAATGAGTTCTGAAGCATTTGGCTGAATATGAGCAGATAATATTGCCCGAAACACTTCAGAATTCATCCTGCTGATTTTGTCAGCAGTCACATCATCAATAAATACAAGAGAACCAGTTCCACCACTACCACCACCATGCTTCACTGATGAGGTGGTATGCTTAGGATCATGAGCAGTTCCTTTCCTTCTCCATACTCTTCTCTTCCCATCACTCTGGTACAAGTTGATCTTGGTCTCATCTGTCCATAGGATGTTGTTCCAGAACTGTGAAGGCTTTTTTAGATGTCGTTTGGCAAACTCTAATCTGGCCTTCCTGTTTTTGAGGCTCACCAATGGTTTACATCTTGTGGTGAACCCTCTGTATTTACTCTGGTGAAGTCTTCTCTTGATTGTTGACTTTGACACACATACACCTACCTCCTGGAGAGTGTTCTTGATCTGGCCAGCTGTTGTGAAGGGTGTTTTCTTCACCAGGGAAAAAATTCTTCGGTCATCAACAGTTGTTTTGGCCACGCCTAATGTTTTTGCTATCTCTCTGATGGGTTTGTTTTGTTTTTTCAGCCTAATGATGGCTTGCTTCACTGATAGTGACAGCTCTTTGGATCTCATCTTGAGAGTTGACAGCAATAGATTCCAAATGCAAATAGCACACTTGAAATGAACTCTGGACCTTTTATCTGCTCATTGTAATTGGGATAATGAGGGAATAACACACACTTGGCCATGGAACAGCTGAGAAGCCAATTGTCCCATTACTTTTGGTCCCTTAACAAGTGGGAGGCACATATGCAAACTGTTGTAATTCCTACACCGTTCACCTGATTTGGATGTAAATACCCTCAAATTAAAGATAAAAGTCTGCAGTTAAAGCACATCTTGTTCGTTTCATTTCAAATCCACTGTGGTGGTGTATAGAGCCAAAAATGTTAGAATTGTGTTTATGTCCCAATATTTATAGACCTGACTGTATGTACTGTTATGTGTGAAGTTGTATATCTCCCTGTAATTGCTATGTACTGCACACCTTTGTCTTTCACTTTTCTGATTATGTTGCTATGCTTTGTTCCATGTCATTTTTATTTAATAAAATATTTTTGGAATAAAAAAAAAAGACCAACCAATGGGAATGCATTATGGAGAACCAAAGCTGATGATGCGTCTTGTTATGCTAAACATTTGTAAAAGGGCTAACGAGGCCAGTTAATCTGATGGTATCATCATTGACTCAGAGCTCTTTCCTGAGTGAATGATATGCCATTTCTCTATCAGCTGTAACCAGCAATCACGTAGAGAAAGCTTTGCGGTGTTCAAGGATCAATGGTAAAAAGAAGAATATAACAACGAAAGAGAAAGAGAGGAGAAACAAACAGGGAGATGGTAGACCTCCCCCCAGCTAGAGACCCTCCCATGCCATCGACCCCCCCAATGTTGTAAGAGAGATTGTACATATCATATCCAAGGATACCAGATTCTATCAAACCTTGTCTGTTTATCCTGTAAACAACTGGTCAGTTTTTCATGACGCAATATCCAGGAAATTTTAGTGCTCATCGCAATGATATTGAGCACAGATTAATTCTATGCCCTTGCTATGGATATTTTAGCGGACAGTAATATGTAAAAGATAAGTGTCTGAGAGTGTCTGTCAGCAATTGACTTGTTGGGAGGGGCAGCATGAGAGTGTCTGAGGATGCCTGTTACAGAGTGTATCGTTATAAATTTAGTTCTCAAGTAGCATTACATAACCCATTTCTTAATGTCACATACACAAGAGGTCTTGGGTTATGTGACCTGTGAACAAGTCTTAGTTAATAAAATGCGCTGTAACTGTGTTAGGAGTAAGGCCTGGTTCACACTAATGCAATTTCAGATGATACCTTAGTCGCACAGAATTGCATGACAATGGAAATCACATTATTTTCTATGGTGCCCATGGGAAATGGGTCCAGTGCTATTTTGGACCTAAAGATTTTAATGGAAACACATCAGAAATGTACATAGATGCATTTTTAAAGTGTGTATTTAGGTTAAGGCTCCTCAACAACCAGCATCCAGTCCTCCTTCCCCTACCAAAAACTGGAGTAGTATTTTGCACTACATAATCACACTGAAAATCAGATCAAATCACAGCTGCACTGGTGTGAACCTAGCATAAATAACATTATGCAAAGCTTGTTAGTTTAGGGGGATCAGTGTAGGCCCCATTCCCCCTTCACCATGATCCTGTGTGATCTCATCAATCTTGTCCTACTCCATATGTAGTGTGTTGCAAACAGAACTTAGATTAAAAAAAACAACAAAACAAAACAAAAAAACAACTAAGTAAAAATGCTCTTCCTCTTTTAGTAGACTAACTTTTTTAGACTGCCTATAAATGTACTGTTGATGGCCCACCCAAGCTTTTCATGCCTATTACAACCTAATTTAAAGCAGTCAGAAAGGAGTATCCTAACACGCTTGAAGTGTTCATAATCTGTCCCAATTACAAGCTGCCCAACATGGTTCGATTACCTTTCAAGGAAATCCACTTGTTTCAGATGGGAGTCCGAAGAGCATGTACACTCACTTGGCACTTTATTAGTTACACCTGTTCAATTGCTTGGTAAAACAAACTGCTAATCTGCCAACTGCATGGCAGCAACTCAATGCATTTAGGCATCTCGATGTGGTGAAAATGACTTGCTGGAGTTTAAACCGAGCATCAGAATGGGGAAGAACAGGGATTTAAGTGACTTTGAACATGGCATGGTTGTAGTGCCAGATGGGTTAGTCTGAATTTTTCAAAAACTGCTGATCTGCTGGAATTGGCAGTTGTGTGGCTGAAAATGCCTTGTTGATATCAGAGGAGAATGGGCAGACTGGTTCCTATGAGATTCGGAAAGCAATGTCAGAATTTGGCATAAGCAACATGAAAGCATGGATCTGTCCTGCCTTGTATCAATGATCCAGGCTAGAGGTGGTGGTGTAATGGTGTGGGGGATATTTTCTTGGCACTAGCAAGGTGCACATAAAAAAGTGGCCGGTGAGTGTACTTTTAAAGGGGCTGTAACAGTTTATCTTCAGCTTTCCTTAACTTCTTAGAAACGTGGCAGTATGGAAAAATTATTTTGACTATATCTACCAAAACATGATATTATGAAATATTCTTTCTGCTGTAAACATTTTACAACGCACAAAAAAATATATTTGGCAAACTCTGCTCTATTTAAATTTTCCAAATCATTTTAAACTGTATGAATCACACATACACAGTAAAAGCATCTTTTCTGTGAGCCTAGAGACAACCACTGCGAAAGAAAACATGAACAACAGTGGGCTGTTCACCAAATGGCTGTTTCCCTTATGTATTGGCATCAAATGTACTAACAAACTATACCTTGTTCCAAATTATTATGCAAATGATATTTTTCTCATTTACCTAAATAATTGATGTAAATAACAGTCAGCATAATTCTCATGTTATCAACTATTAAGAGTACAATTGAAATTTTATTGAACAAACCTCCTAATTAGAGATGAGCGAATTATTCAAAAATTCGATTCGGCTGATTCGCCGAATTTGAGGAAGAAATTCGATTTGATGCGAATTTATTCGCTGCGAATTTAACTTATAAAAAGGGTTTCTAGGCTTCAGAGAGCCTTTATATTAGTGCAGAACACTGTACCTTTAATTTAAATGCCCTTGGAGATGAGGAAGGAGAAGGAGAAGGAGAAGGATGAGAAGAAGGAGAAGGAGAAGGATGAGAAGAAGGAGAAGGATGAGAAGAAGGAGAAGGATGAGAAGGAGGAGAAGGATGAGAAGAAGGAGAAGGATGAGAAGAAGGAGAAGGAGAAGGAGAAGGATGAGAAGAAGGAGAAGGATGAGAAGAAGGAGAAGGAGAAGGATGAGAAGAAGGAGAAGGATGAGAAGAAGGAGAAGGAGAAGGATGAGAAGAAGGAGAAGGATGAGAAGAAGGATGAGAAGAAGGAGAAGGATGAGAAGAAGGATGAGAAGAAGGAGAAGGATGAGAAGAAGGAGAAGGATGAGAAGAAGAAGAAGGATGAGAAGAAGAAGAAGGATGAGAAGAAGGAGAAGGATGAGAAGAAGAAGAAGGATGAGAAGAAGAAGAAGGATGAGAAGAAGAAGAAGGATGAGAAGAAGGAGAAGGATGAGAAGAAGAAGAAGGATGAGAAGAAGAAGAAGGATGAGAAGAAGGAGAAGGATGAGAAGAAGAAGAAGGATGAGAAGAAGAAGAAGGATGAGAAGAAGGAGAATTCCAAGCCGGCAAAAAGTGTATCTGCAGAGCTCCGCTATTTCTTAGCGGAGCTCTGCAGATACACTTTTTGCCGGCTTGGAATTCTTCTTATTTTCATCCTACTTCTTCTTCTTCTTCTTCATCCTCATCCTCTTCTTCTTCTGAGGATGAGGATGAAGAAGAAGAAGAAGAAGTAGGATGAAAATAAGAAGAATTCCAAGCCGGCAAAAAGTGTATCTGCAGAGCTCCGCTAAGTGTATCTGCAGAGCTCCGCTATTTCTGACAGTTCTCTGACATTCACTCCATACAGCGGTTGAAACATTGTATCTATTTGTTTCTAGATACAATGTTTCAACCGCTGTATGGAGTGAATGTCAGAGAACTGTCAGAAATAGCGGAGCTCTGCAGATACACTTAGCGGAGCTCTGCAGATACACTTTTTGCCGGCTTGGAATTCTTCTTATTTTCATCCTACTTCTTCTTCCTCTTCTTCTTCTTCATCCTCATCCTCTTCTTCTGAGGATGAGGATGAAGAAGAAGAAGAAGTAGGATGAAAATAAGAAGAATTCCAAGCCGGCAAAAAGTGTATCTGCAGAGCTCCGCTAAGTGTATCTGCAGAGCTCCGCTATTTCTGACAGTTCTCTGACATTCACTCCATACAGCGGTTGAAACATTGTATCTATTTGTTTCCATAAATGGAAACAAATAGATACAATGTTTCAACCGCTGTATGGAGTGAATGTCAGAGAACTGTCAGAAATAGGCTATTTCTGACAGTTCTCTGACATTCACTCCATACAGCGGTTGAAACATTGTATCTATTTGTTTCCATAACTTTTTGCCGGCTTGGAATTCTTCTTATTTTCATCCTACTTCTTCTTCTTCTTCATCCTCATCCTCATCCTCAGAAGAAGAAGAATGAAAACAAGAAGAAGAATGAAAAGAAGAATGAAAAGAAGAAGAAGAATGAAAAGAAGAAGAAGAATGAAAACAAGAAGAAGAAGAATGAAAAGAAGAATGAAAAGAAGAATGAGAAGAATGAAAAGATTCTTCTTCTTCTTCTTTTCATTCTTCTTTTCATTCTTCTTCTTTTCATTCTTCTTCTTCTTTTCATTCTTCTTATTCTTCTTTTCATTTTTCTTCTTCTTCTTTTCATTCTTCTCATTCTTCTTTTCATTCTTCTCATTCTTCTTTTCATTCTTCTTCTTTTCATTCTTCTTTTCATGAAGAAGAAAAGAAGAATGAGAAGAATGAAAAGAAGAATGAAAAGAAGAAGAAGAAGAATGAGAAGAAGAATGAAAAGAAGAATGAAAAGAAGAATGAAAAGAAGAATGAAAAGAAGAATGAGAAGAATGAGAAGAAGAATGAGAAGAAGAATGAGAAGAATGAGAAGAAGAAGAAGAAGAATGAAAAGAAGAAGAATGAAAAGAAGAAGAAGAAGAATGAAAAGAAGAAGAAGAAGAATGAAAAGAAAAAGAAGAATGAAAAGAAGAATGAAAAGAAGAATGAAAAGAAGAAGAATGAAAAGAAGAAGAAGAATGAAAAGAAGAATGAAAAGAAGAATGAAAAGAAGAATGAGAAGAATGAAAAGATTCTTCTTCTTCTTCTTTTCATTCTTCTTCTTTTCATTCTTCTTTTCATTCTTCTCATTCTTCTTCTTTTCATTCTTCTTCTCATTCTTCTTTTCATGAAGAAGAAAAGAAGAATGAGAAGAATGAAAAGAAGAAGAATGAAAAGAAGAATGAGGAGAATGAAAAGAAGAATGAAAAGAAGAATGAAAAGAAGAATGAAAAGAAGAAGAAGAATGAAAAGAAGAAGAAGAAGAATGAAAAGAAGAATGAGAAGAAGAATGAAAAGAAGAAGAATGAAAAGAAGAATGAGAAGAATGAAAAGAAGAATGAAAAGAAGAATGAGAAGAATGAAAAGAAGAATGAAAAGAAGAATGAAAAGAAGAATGAAAAGAAGAATGAAAAGAAGAAGAAGAAGAAGAATGAAAAGAAGAAGAAGAATGAAAAGAAGAAGGAGAAGAATGAAAAGAAGAAGGAGAAGAATGAAAAGAAGAATGAAAAGAAGAATGAAAAGAAGAATGAAAAGAAGAAGAAGAATGAAAAGAAGAAGAAGAAGAATGAAAAGAAGAATGAGAAGAAGAATGAAAAGAAGAAGAATGAAAAGAAGAATGAGAAGAATGAAAAGAAGAATGAAAAGAAGAATGAGAAGAATGAAAAGAAGAATGAAAAGAAGAATGAAAAGAAGAATGAAAAGAAGAATGAAAAGAAGAAGAAGAAGAAGAATGAAAAGAAGAAGAAGAAGAAGAATGAAAAGAAGAAGAAGAAGAATGAAAAGAAGAAGAAGAAGAATGAAAAGAAGAAGAATGAGAAGAATGAAAAGAAGAAGGAGAAGAATGAAAAGAAGAATGAAAAGAAGAAGAAGAATGAAAAGAAGAATGAGAAGAATGAAAAGAAGAATGAAAAGAAGAAGAAGAAGAAGAAGAAGAAGAATGAAAAGAAGAAGAAGAAGAAGAATGAAAAGAAGAAGAAGAAGAATGAAAAGAAGAAGAAGAATGAAAAGAAGAATGAAAAGAAGAATGAAAAGAAGAATGAAAAGAAGAATGAGAAGAATGAAAAGAAGAATGAGAAGAATGAAAAGAAGAATGAGAAGAATGAAAAGAAGAATGAGAAGAATGAAAAGAAGAATGAGAAGAATGAAAAGAAGAATGAAAAGAAGGAGAAGAATGAAAAGAAGAATGAGAAGAATGAAAAGAAGAATGAGAAGAATGAAAAGAAGAATGAAAAGAAGAAGAAGAAGAATGAAAAGAAGAAGAAGAAGAATGAAAAGAAGAATGAAAAGAAGAAGAAGAATGAAAAGAAGAAGAAGAATGAAAAGAAGAAGAAGAATGAAAAGAAAAAGAAGAAGAATGAAAAGAAGAATGAGAAGAATGAAAAGAAGAATGAGAAGAATGAAAAGAAGAAGAAGAAGAAGAATGAAAAGAAGAAGAAGAAGAATGAAAAGAAGAAGAATGAGAAGAATGAAAAGAAGAAGAAGAAGAATGAAAAGAAGAATGAGAAGAATGAAAAGAAGAATGAAAAGAAGAAGAAGAATGAAAAGAAGAATGAGAAGAATGAAAAGAAGAATGAAAAGAAGAATGAGAAGAATGAAAAGAAGAATGAGAAGAATGAAAAGAAGAATGAGAAGAATGAAAAGAAGAATGAAAAGAAGAAGAAGAAGAAGAATGAAAAGAAGAATGAAAAGAAGAATGAAAAGAAGAATGAGAAGAATGAAAAGAAGAATGAAAAGAAGACGAAGAAGAATGAAAAGAAGAATGAAAAGAAGAAGAAGAATGAAAAGAAGAATGAGAAGAATGAAAAGAAGAAGAAGAAGAATGAAAAGAAGAATGAAAAGAAGAAGAAGAAGAAGAATGAAAAGAAGAAGAAGAAGAAGAAGAATGAAAAGAAGAAGAAGAATAATGAAAAGAAGAAGAAGAATGAAAAGAAGAAGAAGAATGAAAAGAAGAATGAGAAGAATGAAAAGAAGAATGAAAAGAAGAAGAAGAAGAAGAAGAAGAATGAAAAGAAGAAGAAGAATGAAAAGAAGAATGAAAAGAAGAAGAAGAATGAAAAGAAGAATGAGAAGAATGAAAAGAAGAATGAGAAGAATGAAAAGAAGAAGAAGAAGAATGAAAAGAAGAAGAAGAAGAATGAAAAGAAGAATGAAAAGAAGGAGAAGAATGAAAAGAAGAATGAGAAGAATGAAAAGAAGAAAAAGAAGAATGAAAAGAAGAAGAATGAAAAGAAGAAGAAGAATGAAAAGAAGAATGAAAAGAAGAAGAAGAATGAAAAGAAGAAGAAGAAGAATGAAAAGAAGAATGAGAAGAATGAAAAGAAGAATGAGAAGAATGAAAAGAAGAATGAGAAGAATGAAAAGAAGAAGAAGAAGAAGAATGAAAAGAAGAAGAAGAAGAATGAAAAGAAGAAGAAGAAGAATGAAAAGAAGAAGAAGAATGAAAAGAAGAAGAAGAAGAATGAAAAGAAGAAGAAGAATGAAAAGATTCTTCTTCTTCTCATTCTTCTTCTCATTCTTCTTCTCATTCTTCTTCTTTTCATTCTTCTCATTCTTCTTCTCATTCTTCTTTTCATTCTTCTTCTCATTCTTCTTTTCATTCTTCTTTTCATAAAGAAGAAAAGAAGAATGAGAAGAATGAAAAGAAGAAGAAGAATGAAAAGAAGAATGAGAAGAAGAAGAATGAAAAGAAGAATGAAAAGAAGAATGAGAAGAATAAAAAGAAGAATGAAAAGAAGAAGTATTCCAGTACAGCAAAAAGTGTATCTGCAGAGAGCTCCGCTATTTCTGACAGTTCTCTGACAGTTCCTTCACATTTACAGCGGTTGAAACATTGTATCTATTTCCGAATAAAAACATCTGTATCCTAAATGGAAACAAATAGATACAATGTTTCAACCGCTGTACATGTGAAGGAACTGTCAGAGAACTGTCAGAAATAGCGGAGCTCTCTGCAGGGACACTTTTGCCGGCTGATCGGGAAAAATCCGATTCGCGCACCCGAAGTATGCTAATATTCGGATTCGCCGCGAATCGAATTTTTCCTGAAATTCGAAACGAATTCCACTTCGCCTGGTTCGATTCGCTCATCTCTACTCCTAATGATAACAGTATTTTTTTTAAACATAAAAAACTTACAATGCACTGTTCCAAATTATTACGCACAGTAAGTTCCAAAACACTTTATAGGTTGTAAAGAACTGAAAATTGTCATTTGTTGTGTTTGCAGCATATTTACTGAAATCAAAAGCTATTTCAATCAAACTTTTAACAACATTTTAACTTTTTAAACATTTTAACAGGTCACGTTACATTTTAACATAGGACCCCTTATTTGATAGCAGCTTCACAAGTCTTGCATCCATTGAACTTGTGAGTTTTTGGACAGTTTCTGCTTGAATTTGTTTGCAAGATGTCAGAATAGCCTCCCAGAGCTGCTGTTTGGATATAAACTGCCTCCCACCTTCATAGATCTTTTGCTTGAGGATGTTCCAAAGGTTCTCAATAGGATTGAGGTCAGTGGAGGATGGAGGTCACACCATGACTTTCTCTCCTTTTATCCCCATAGCAACCATTGATGCAGAGGTGTTCTTTGCAGCATGAGATGGTGCAGTGTCATGCATGAAGATGATTTTATTACGGAAAGCATAGTTCTTCCTTCTGTACCAGGGAAGAAAGTGGTCAGTCATAAACTCCACATACTTTTCAGAGGCCATCTTTAAACCTTTGGGGACCCTAAAGGGGCCTACCAGCTCTGTTCCCATGATTCCGGCACAAAACATGACTCCACCACCGCCTTGATGGCGTCGCAGCCTTGTTGGAACAGGGTGGCCATCCACCAACCATCCACTACTCCATCCATCTGGACCATCCAGGGTTGTACGGCACTCATCAGTGAACAGGACTGTTTGAAAATTAGTCTTCATGTATTTTTCTGCCCAATGCAGCCGTTTCTGCTTGTGAGCATTGGTTAGTGGTGGCCGAATAGAAGGTTTATGCACAGTTGCAAGACTCTGGAAGACTCTACACCTTGATGTCCGTGGTATCCAGAGACACCAGCAGCTTCAAATATCTGTTTGCTACTATGTAATGGTATTTTAGCAGCTGCTCTCTTGATCCGATGCATGGATCTGGCAGAAATCTTCCTCAATGTGCCTTTATCTGCACGAACCCATCTGTGCTCTGAATCAGCCACAAATCTCTTAATAGTGCGATGATCACGCTTAAGTTTTCGTGAAATATCTAATGTTTTCATACCTTGTCCAAGGCATTGAACTATTTCACTCTTTTCGGCAGCAGAGAGATCCTTTTTCTTCCCCATATTGCTTGAAAATGGTGCTCTGCTTAATAATGTGGAACACCCTCCTTTAGTAGTTTTTCCTTAAACTGGGCTCACCTGCCAATCTAATTATCACAGGTGTCTGAGATTGTTTTCAGTGATCAAAAGAGCCCTGAGACACAATGCCATCCATGAGTTAAACTGAAAAACAAAATATTTAATCTTTGTGACACTTAAATAGAATTTGCATAATAATTTGGAACAGGGTGTAATGGCTGAGAATTTAGCAAACATAACATTTTACAAAATTACTCTGGGGCAAGAAAAGGGTATTTTAAATGAATCTCCAAAATGCCAACTTTACTGAAATGGATTAATAGAATCAATATTTAATTTAACAGAACCTCTTACCTTCTTGCCATTCTGTCCTTTATGGAACGTATCACAGATAGAATTCATGAGAATCTGATCAAATTTTGAACAGACCACACTGCATATATTTTCATTAGCAATGAAGAATAAATGCAATAAAGATCACTGGTTAAATCTCACTGCATATTTTATGGATTTCTGAAGTCTTCAAAGGCATAGGTAATTACTGTTTATAACAACATTCATTTGTGTATGATGTGGCCAAAAGGGCATCTGGATTCTCGCAAAATGATGAGAACTTATCTGATAAGGTAATAACACAGATCACACATTAAGGCCATGCTATTTACTTAAACATATGCATTTCTCATAGTAAATAAAGTGGACAACCAATAATGTTAAGGTGATGTTAGCTAAAAAGAACCACAAAAGCCTCAAAGATCCCAGAGGAGACAGAGGTATAACAAAAGTAAACAATCTCAAGAGATTGTGAATGTGTGATTATTAACCTACCATAGTGTTCCTCAACTACAGTCCTAAAGTACCTCCAACTGATCATTTTTCATTTTCTAAAACTAAAGTGATATAAGCTTAATTACCATACTGGTTCTAGAAAGCAAATCGTTCTTAACTTCAAAATGTAGCTAAATTGCTATACTGTACAATATGTAAATTCTAGGAATGTGGTTATTAAAAACTGTGTGTCAGAGGTGAAATAAAACTGGTGAAATTAATCACTCTTGCATGCCTAAAGACTCCTTATTCAACAGTCATCTAGATGCTCCTCCTTTTAGCCTTATACTCTAGTGGGTAAGGGTGCTGCCTAAATGCTCAGGAGAAATCTTGAACCAAGTGTGTCTATAAAAACTGGAATTCTCTCAGACGCCCCCTGCCTTTCTGTAATGCAGTCTTTTTAAATCAGGGTGCCGTGGCACCCTGGGGTGCCTTTTGGACTTCTCGGGGATACCTTAGCAAAATGCCTTAACTTACCCAAAAATTGTCAGAAAAAACAGCAAGTGGATTATGTCTGCCTTTTTTTTACACAAAGCCACTGTTTTTTATTGTACGTTTTTACAAACCTAGGGCACCATGTGGGTCAGCTGCTGGCATCCTAACAGCCGAAGATGTCATTTGTTTGATAAGGAGGACTTTAGGTGCTTTCACAGCACTTTTGTTTGCCCCTCTCCATCAACACTGAGGTCACAATAGCTGAGTTAGGGAGGGAAACTGAGGGAGAAGAGAACCAATGGAATACTAGTCAGTGTGCAAAGCTGTATTAACTTTCTAAGGATAAATTACCTTACATTTTAGAATGGGGTGCCTAAGAATGTGCAGAATTTTAAAGGGTGCCTTGCCAATAAAAAGGTTGAGAAACACCACTTTAATGTCTTGTATTATTAAATGTCAAACACAATAAGCACCAATTTCTGTGCTCTAGTAACTATTTATGTATGTGAGACTTAAAAACTTAGAATAAAGTATTATTAAAAAAAAAAAGTAGCTCAGTGCTTTATATTTGTGATTCGGCAGTAGTCACCGTATTTATCAAAAATATATAAACACAGCACTCCCTACAAGTATAAAAAAATAGAATACATAAGCTGCTTGCAGTACAGGTAAATATACACCACAATTCTCATGGACTATAAGTAAAATGCATCCATTGGCTTATACCTGTTGATTGGCTTCTGCTGTGTCCAATTACAGCAGAAGTGGCGCTCCGGCAGCAAGGTCCGCCCCCCCCAGTGGCAGAAGTGAAAAATAATGTTTATATACTTGATTTTTCACAGATTGTCTGCCTTGTAGCACTAAATCTGCTATAGGGCGGATGGCAAGTGGTTAAGTCACAAAGGATGAATGAATGGAGCCGTCCTCCAGGAGCCATGCGAATGGATGGATGGTTTTGTGATGATTAACTAATGCGCTGATGCTGCACTTTATATTAGAGCAGCATATATTTGTGGTGAGTTGGCAATTCTTCTAATTCCCATTAGTGGAGTTTTTGATTTTTATTGGAGAATATCAGGAACATCAATTCATATATTACACAAAGGAACTATGAATGAAGTTTGATATGGCAATTTGATGGGGCTGTCATTCATGGATTATTAATGTGACTTTATAGCGCTGCATTTTACTTATAGTGTCCATATTTATACCTCTGAAGGAGCACTGGTATTCTAATAATAATCTCACTGTAATAGTTGTATGCAAAGACTTTAATACAGTAAAAAAAAGACCCCAAAGAGAAGCATATGAACAATCTTTAAAATGTAACATTCAATAATCCCCTTAATAGCCTCAATCTATTTATTGGGAAGGAACAATTTGAAAAAATAGCAGAAAATACCCTGAAAATGAGATTTAGACTTAATAAATTAATAAAAATAGTAATTTAGCAGAAATTAAAATTGATAACTAATCTACTCATCAGCAACTAAGGACAATCCAAGCACTGATTTCACCTGACACCCTTAGACAAGGATGAGTGGTTACAGCAACCAACTTTTCATCTCCCCATGACAGATAACTAGTTTTCTCTCAGCAACTTGACAGCTTCCTCTAGCTTTCATGTATATTCCATGTTCTCTGTGTTTTATAGAGCTGTCCAACATTGTGTGCACTTTTATCATTTAGAAGATTGCTTTGCCTGGGGCTGTTATGTAGCCAGCTGTCCATCTACAAAGACCTTGTATTACTATGCCTGCCCACTGCAATATGTCCAGAACTGTCCATTCAAGACAATTTTAGTCACACTGTTTTATTCACACAAATAGAAAATATAGGTCAATGAGATAACTAGGGATCTGTGACAATTTTGGGATACTGTTTGCATTTCCAAAAAAAAGCAATTTCATGCTTATTTAATAAGTGGCACAAGGACTCTGAGGATGCACAAAGTGTTGTAATAGTAACAAATGGGAAATAATCTCTAAACTCTACATTTAGTTCCTTACCCGATTAAGCAGAAGGTAGACAATATTTTACTGTTATTTGGGGGGTTTTTTCAATCAATTTTTATTGAGTTTTCATTGCAGAGTGAATTATAGCTAAAAGTAGTGGCAAAATATCAAGAATACAGATACAAATAGTACATATTCTTGTAATGAGTATTTGTACTGTTAAACATTTCGCTATGTAGGTACATAGTCAATTGGCAAAGGAGTATCACATTTATCAACTGTTTTTCTTTTTTGAAATACATGTTCCAAAGGTCTCCATTCACATTAATAGCAGTTTTTTAACTGCCAAAATGAATTCTGCATTGTAGGACTGTGCCACACCTATGAGCCAAGCATTCTCATTCACTTCCATGGGTGAATGACAAATAGTGCCGTCTGTCAAACTTGGCATGCCGAGTTAAAAGTGCCACACCATGAAGCAAAGCACTGCAGCACTGTGCACTCGCCCTAGTATGGGGCAACCACTTGGCTTTTTTACCACTTCCTGGCTACATGCGTGAAAGGAGCATTAGACTAAAAGCTGACACTAAAGTGGAGTTCCAGCCGTTTTTAAGTTTATTAAAAGTCAGCAGCCACAAAAACTGTAAACCCACGCAGTCCCTTCCCTCCTTTTGTCCTCCACGGTGCTGGCATCTCTACTATGGACACCGGGTTGTGACAGCTTGCAGCTTCACAGCCTGATGCCAACTCCACATGCGCGAGTCTCGCAGTGCAACCTGATTGGTTCAGCAGCCTCCTGGGACCTGTGAAATATCCAGGAGACTGCAGGAGTAAGGAGGGGGCCAAACTTCCAGTTCACTTTGCCGAGGCAAACTGAGCTGGAAGTGGGAGCGGGTACCTGTCAAAACCAGGTACCCACTCCCCCCTCTCCCCAAAAAGTGCCAAATATGGCAGTGAAGGGGGGGGGAGGAGACAAATGAGTGGAGCTTTCGCTTTTGAGTGGAACTCCGCTTTAACGGAAGATCAGATTTTATAAACAGTCATGTTCGATGTGCTCATAAGGTTGCGTGGAATATAAAGGGTAACTTGAAATTCCACACTAAATTCTCAATTTGTAGTAATAACAATTCTTTGTTACATTATTCTAACAATAATTAGTCTATGCATGAGCTTCCCCCACCTTTCACACCAAGATACCTAGTTATAGGAATATAATTTATAATATAAGGGCTGCAAAATCTTTTAAGGCCACAACTATAGTACCACTAACACAAAAGCTATTGAATGCTTATTTGAATCAAATATAGCTATCAGTCTTGCACTGAACCACTTGATATGTCTCTGTATGGAAAATAAATGGGAGAGAAGCACGGATCTCAACATAACAGTTCAAGCACACCTTTTAGGTGCTATTTGAGGACAAGAACACACAGGTAAATTTGAATAAGATTGTCAACTGGTTTCATACTCACATCTATTCTTAGAAAGTAATGTAAAGTATTCTCTCCCAAAGTACATTGAAGTAACGAAAAACACATCTAGCGTTTGGGGTAACAGCAATACAGCAGTGCATGGAACTTTTCCTATTCTGGCATCAAACACATTGAAAGCCGTACTTTTTAATCCAGAACCTGGCCTCTCAATAGAGTCCAAAAACATAAGGTGGAGTCATCATCTCAGTAGTGCCACAGCCTGGGTGTTATACAGCACATACCCCATTCAGGACAACACCTTGAGGCTGACATCAACACCACAGACAATAATAGATTGGGAAATATACAGTGTGACATTCTGATTTAAAAAAATCTAGCAAAGTTAACTATTTCAGCTTGTTCTATTTTGTTTTCATTTTTTTTTTGCAGTGATAAGTTAGAGTCCAATTGGAATTCACCTAATTGCAATGAGCACCAGATCACCACATCAACACCAAACAGAGGCTTCCAAAGGTGTTACTGTTCATGAATGCCATGACTAGCACATGACCTTGTAAGCATTTCCAATATTTTGACAACACCCATACTTTGTTTCAAGCTGTAGCTAGATAGAATTTTATTATTCGGTATTCTACTTCATTATTCTTTATAAAGTAATAGCAGCTGATTATTTTTAAAATACTCTTTTGTAACTAGTTTACATATTCAAATAACCCTTAAACTATGAATTAAATACATTTCTGTCTCTTTTATGTTACCTGTCCAAAAATCAAATAACTTGTATATCCCTGGTAATAAACTTTACTGTTTCACACTGGAAATACATTTCACACTCTATTCTGTCTTCAACTGGATTGAGTCAATGCCTTTATCCTGAGTTTCCTGTTTAAACTCACACAGGAAAATCACATAAGGACTAGAGAGGTGTGAACAAGCATTTAGTACTGCAGAGAAGGTATGGCAGGCTTGTCTTTTGTAAGCATTGACAGAAGAAAAGAAAATTAAAAGATTTTCTATTCCTTGTTTTATTATTGAGTTATGCATATGCTTTTATTATTTTTAAAATGTGTGGCATTCTCCTTTAAATTACTTCTAATGGTCACATTCTATTTTCTATATGTAAATACATTGTATAGACCTGTGCTCATGCAATAGATACATGCAAAGTGCAAGCCACAAGGTCAACACAGAGACCTGGGTGGTATGGTGTTCCATAAGTCTTCAGTAAGTATTTTGGGAAAGAGTAACATCTTTGTTACATTTAAAGCTATATTTTATATTGTTTTTGGTCAACAAATGATTGAAGTCTAAATGCAATATTCCCCCATGCACACATGCCTGAAAATGGCTATTCGGTGTAGCTGGGTGCTGTAATGACCACATGCTGGGAACCACAGACAATCAAGTGAAGAAATGTCACTAGTACACCAAATTCCTCAAAATGGATCCAAAACTTTATTTTCATGGTCACATAGTAAACATGAGGCATTGTTAGGGAACCACGCAGGGCCACTTCATCATGCAAGTGACTTGCCTGATGCAGGGACCCTGAGGGGTTTATTTACTAAAGCTGGAGAGTCCAAAATCAGATTTCCTTCTGCATAGAAACCAATCAGCTTCTAACCTCAGCTTGTTCAATGAAGCTTTGGCAATGAAACCTGGAAGCTGATTGGTTTCTATGCAGAAGGGAGTCTGATTTTGGACTCTCCAGCTTTAGTAAATAAACCCCTGAGTGTCTCCAAAACATTGCCTCGTGTTTACCATGTAACCATGAAAATAAAGCTTTGGACCTATTTTTAGGAATCCTTGGTGTGCTGGTGACATATCTTCACAAGAAATTATGTAGGACATATAACTACAGCAGGGAATTTTCTGGAACTGGCCCAGAGACCTGGGCAGCCAATACAATTGCCTGTTTCAAGTTTTTCAGAAGTTTTTTCTGACATGCTGGCCAATTAGCTGATTGAAGTAGTGACTGGGCTCTGGCGGTTGTTCATGCATTTTACTGCCAATTTAGTGTTATCATCAATTTTTTTCTTCTGTAGTCATAATTGCCTTTTACGCACACATTGCCAAGAGGTCCTGTTTATTGTCATGACTGCCTATTTGCTTCCAGAGTATTGTCAAAATTGCCCATTTATTGCCATGAAAGCTTTCTTGTTGGAAAAGTATTGCCATAATAACCCATTTGTCCATATATAGTGATTATTGTCCATTTGACCCCTGAATATTGCAGCAGTTACCTACTTGTTGCCTCAGTATTGCCCCATTTGCTCTTTTGCTGCCACGTATTGCCACAAAGTGATGTTGTTCTACCCTTTAAAATCTCAGAGTCAAATGTTAAAAAGAAACAATCCAAGACCCAGTCTATCCCTTGCTCTAACATCTTTCTTCCACCTTTAAATTTACAGACGATTGGGCAGAACACATAACAATTATGAAGTTGACTGAAGTTACTGTCTAATGCCTCAGATGTGTAGATCTAGTCTAGTCTTGAAGCAGTCATGCTTCACACTTAA
This sequence comes from Staurois parvus, assembly GCF_062004578.1. NCBI lineage: Eukaryota > Metazoa > Chordata > Amphibia > Anura > Ranidae > Staurois > Staurois parvus. The sequence goes on along the minus strand of NW_028318342.1, from coordinate 4,278,170 downwards.
GGGTTGATTTACTAAAGGCAATTGCGAGAGAATTTTCACTAAACTTAGTATATGCAAAGAATATCCAATCAAGAGCAAGGAAAATGAAAAAAAAACATTGCTTGCATATGAGCGTATGATTGGATGATGGAATCAGCAGCACTTAACTAAACTAAGGCAAAATTCCCTTGAAAAGTGAACAGCCTATATGTCTTTAGTATATCAACCCATAAAAATTGGGAAGTTGATAATAGAGTCTAAAGCAGACAGCCTAGGATCTAAATGCTATTAGTTAACAAAAGGTATGGAGGAATAGGCAGATTTCTAATTTTTTGTTAAATAGCCTTTGTAACAAAGTGGTGTGGAATTAGGACAACTGTCTAAAAATTAAAAGTTACATCACAAGAAATACGGGAAAGCATATTCTTTTACTATCATTTTCTTCCAAAAGATTCTAAAGAAACACAAACAGCAGAATACCATGGGAAATTCTGCACACAATAGAGGAAATGCTCTGGGCATTATCTGTGATTGCAATGCTATGAGTAACATGGTTACCACATTCACATCAGTGATGCTGCCATAAGGAGGTTGCAAACATCCACATACACACTAATCGCACATTGATGCCTCTGACACTGTTCTTGATGTGAATCTTGGAATAGGAATGAAAACAGCATTTCTTGAAGAGGAACCATAAGCTACAAAGGGGAATTTGAAAGATGTGTTCAAGTAGAATTCTTGCAGTGTGCAGTCAGCCCTGGTTTTTAGAAAACTTAAATTTAGGCTCCATGCACACTGGGCTTAAAAAAATGACAGTCCCCTTGGCAGAAAAAAAATATAGAGCGTTTTTGTACAATGTTTAGGAACGTTAAGGCATCTATCAAAAACACAAACCAGAAAGTGTTACTGATCTGCCTCTAAAAGCTGACCTTAAAATATACCTGTAAATGTCCTAATGCACATGGACACTTACAGTTAATCCCTGTATGATCACGTAGTCCATTACCTATTTTGTTAAATATCTATGAAGAAATGTTGTAGCTATAACATGGGACAAACAAGCACTGCAACAGAACAGAAAAGGAGGAAAAATTAATGAACTTGCACGAAAATGCATTGCATAATTTTACAAGATTGACATTAGCTTCGCTCAGCCCTGGTCTTCCAACCTTATACACAGAGATAGTTTGTATAATTTTTTGTCCTCAATTGCAGTACCTATAGTAATTCTACAGTATGAAATTATAACGAGTCAGTGTGGCTTATGTCCAAACAAAGGAGCCCTTAGAGGTATGTAAAAAGGCTCACACTGGCTATTAATGGCATGGGAAGGCACTAATATAAAATATAGGTCTAAACAAGGATATCACAAAAATGTTTCTTTTTCTTTTTTTTTGCAAGAAAAGATGGTGTTTTTTATTGACATGTAATAGAAATGGTTCAGGACTATACAAAGACTACATGGCGTGCAGTGATAAACTGAGTATACTGCAAGAGTTCAATTATTTCACGTCAATTGCTGCAGTACACTAATTTACCAGAAGCAAAGGATTTCTTTCTGAGCCAAAGAAAAGCCACCCACTTTTAATCAGATCTCGCTCAATAATGAAATTGGATTTAATTCTTTACTTCCAATTATAGATCGTAATCCTTCTCCTTTTTTTCTGTGGCAGTAATTCCAACATTGTTGAGAGCATTGCCCTAATTTCACAGCGCATGCTGACCAACTTCAATGAATGGGCAATCTCCCAGGTGAAAGTTAGTGATTAGCAATGAGGTCAGAACATGGAAGCTTGGAATTATTTTAAATGTAGGAGCTTAACCTGTTCACTGCACCAATGGTACAATAGACATCTATTCAGGCTAAGCCTGTCAAACACCTTTAGTAGAGCAATGAAAATAAGATTTTTCCAAACTGAAATCAACAGGCTCAAACAAATAAATAAACTTGCAGCCTGTTTGCAGCACTTCCATGTCTCTGCTCCTAACAATATTTCCTTAAGGTGGAAAGTACACTGCATCTGAGCAACACAAACCAAAAACACTATTTAATTAATTTTTAATATTCAAATCAGACATGTCTCAATGCTTTAATTTTCTGAGAAATAACTTTGAAAAACACCCTGCAGCATTTCTGGCTGCAGCCATCTTATGTAAGGGCAGAATTTACTTCTTGGAATCTGAAAGCTATCTGGACATAGCTCAGGCAAGAGGGTGTGCTTAGCTGAGAAAGCCCTTACTTCCCTAAAGAAAACTCCTGCGATGTATGACATCATTTGCCGAGGCCTGGAAACCAAGAAGTAACTGAAGAAATGTAAAAAAAAAAAAGTTTAAAACAAGTAAATATAAAATACTTTCCTATCTGTTTACTGATATTAGCTGCATACGGATTAAAACTAGTCATTGAGATAGTTAAGTTCCACTATAGGCTGGCCATACATGGATCGAAATTCAGCTGGTTCAGTTGGGACCAGATGATATTTGATAAATGACTGGCCACTGTGGTTGAACAGAAGTCGATATACTTCTGTTCGACTTCCCTGCTGGAAAAAAAGCTGCTTGATCAGCTCTGCAGGTTATAAACTGCAGTGCTGATCTGTGTGTTCTTATCGAAATTCTCCCTGCTGTCAGAATAAAATTAGATAGCAGGGAGGATTCCCACATTCACACTGAATGTGTGGATGATTATTATTATACAGTATTTATATAGAGCTAAAAGGTTTGCTCAGCGCTGTACATTACAGTGGGGGACAGAACAAGAGACAATACAGTAACAAAACAAAACACGAGGGATTCAAGGGCCCTGCTCTTTCGAGCTTTCAATCTAGGATGATGGAATCAGGTCAGTTTTAGGAATATATATACAATCATGGCCAAAAATATTTTTACCCCTGCATTTCTGTCCGATAATGCACTACTTCACCCAGAAAATTGTTGCAGTTACAAATGTGTACAAATTTTAATGTTTATCGCTTTTGTTTGTATTGTTATGACACAAAAAAGTGGAGAAACAAAAAGCCAAATCTGACACGTTCCACGCCAAAGTCCAAAAAGGGACTGGACAAAATTATTGGCACCTTCTCAAAATTGTAAGAAATAATTGCATTGAAAGTTTGTGATGCTCCTGTAATTTGTAATTAAACTTACATGTATCAGTTAACAGGGCTGACAATAAACAAATCACACCAGCAAACAGTTAAAATGGTGAAAAATTGACTCAGGCTTTCACTTGTGTGTCTGTTTGCCACATGGAGCATGGAGAAGAGAGAAAGCAGCAAGGAATTGTCTGAAGATTTGACAACAAAAATTATGTTAAAGCATGGACAATCTCAAGGTTACAATTCCATCTCCAGAGATCTTAATGTTCCTGTATCCATTGTGTGCAACATTGTCAAGAAGTTTACAGCCCATGAACTGTAGCTAATCTCCGTGGACGAAAGAGAAAAATTTATGCAATATTGCAACAAAGGATTGTTTGAATGGTGGATAAAGAACCTTGATCAATTTCCAGACAAATTCGAGCTGATCTTCAGGCACAGGGTACAACTGTGTCAGCTTGCATTATATGTCGCCACCTGAATGAAAAGGGACGCTATGGTAGGAGACCCATGAGGACCCCACTGCTGACACAGAAACATAAAAAAGCCAAATTGAAGTTTGGCAAAACTTACCTGAGGAAGCCAAAATCCTTTTGGGAGAATGTGCTGTGGACAGACAAAACTAAATTATAGATTTTTCATCATTCTACTGTTTTCAGAAAAAACAATGAGTCCCTACAGTCAAACATGGTGGAGGATCACTGATTTTTGGGTTGCTTTGCTGCTTTAGGCACTGGATGTCTTGACCGTGTGCATGCATTATGAAATCTGAAGACTACCAAAGAATCCAGGGGTGCAATGTAGGGCCCAGTGTCAAAAAGTTGGGTCTCCGTCAGAGGTCATGGGTCTTACAGCATGACAATGAGTCAAAGCGCACGTCAAAAAGCACCCACAAATAGTTTCAGACAAATCGCTGAAGAGTACTAAACTGGCCAGCAATGAGTCCAGATGTCAATCCTATAGAGCACCTGTGGAGAGATCTCAAAACAACAGTTGGAAAAAGGAACCCTTCCAATTTGAGAAACCTGGAGCAGTTGGCGAAAGAAGAGTGGTCCAAAATTTCAGTAGAGTTGAAAGAAACTCATTGATGGTTACAGGAAGCTATTGATTTCAGCTCATTTTTCTAAGGGGTGTGCTACCAATATTAAACTGAGGATGCCAATAATTTTGTCCAGTCCATTTTTCGGACTTTTGCGTCGAACGTGTCAGATTTGGCTTTTTGTTTCTCCACTATTTTGGGTCATACCAATACAAACAAAAGAAATAAACATGAGAATGCCTATATTTTTGGTCATGACTGTACACCCCATTTCTGAGGAAGAAACCATGGTTGTCTGAACATCTTGCTCTCATGGCTTCCATGGGGTTTGTGTCAAAGGCAGATGCAGAAAAGTCAACACACTGTGCAAGCTGTATAAAAATACTCTATAATTAGTTTAGGCAGAAGCCAAATTCCCTACTAAAATTTGCTTCCAACCCTATAAAAGTAAATGGTCCTAAAAAAACACATGCTAACAAATCAAACACTCAAACATCATACAGATTATGGTCTAGAAAATAACTTGGAACTTCTAAGCTTGAAGGTACGCAATACAATCTAAGAAACCACTCCGCCAGCAAGCCCTGAAATATAATTTTACTTATAGGCCTCACTTTATCAGCACTTTCCTTTTTCAATACTTTCTATGAGGGCGGTTTCACACTGCCCCACTGTGCTTTGGGTGCAGCGCAGCGTACCAGCGGTTTTAGTGCCGGTTAGGTGTGCTTTGACATAGACTTTTATTATGTCCCATGGTTTTAGTGCATTTTCTGAAAGCACACCAAAAGTTCTGCATGCAGAACTTTTGGTGCGCTTTCAGAAAACACACCAAAACCACAAAACATAAATGAAAATCGTAAATGGCAAAGCGCAGCTAACCTGCAACAAAACCGAGGGTATACTGTACTGCGGCTGAAGCACAGTGGCTCAGTGTGGAGCTGCCCTAAGATGTTATTTGACCAATTGGACCACAATAAATACTTGAAAGGAGGGTATGACCCTTCCTAACTCTGTTTAAACTTAAGAAAAAAGTTTAGGCTGGAGTAACACTTTCTGTTTAAATAAGATATACCAGTAACCTTATAAAAATAATATTATTATTATTATTATTAAAAAATAGATGTACTGCTGTTTTACATAGTCATACAATTGCTATGATCACAACATAAACAACACTATCCCCTTTTTCAGAGTTCTATGTAGCACTTTAAAAATTATTTCAGAAATCATGTAAGCAGACAGGCCCTGCTGATAACTTCCTAGCCTGTATTGTAATCACTAACGACTGTGGTGCTGTCCTTAATCACCTGTCTGTCTCCAGGGACTCCTGTAACATACAGGAGATGGGCTGTGATGACATCTTCAGCTTAGACCAGGCCCAGTGCCTTTTGTCAGTAGACTTCACCAAGAACACAAAGTTAAGTGACAAAATGCCATGGGTGTCATCTGTGCCTTGGGTGTGGGATACCTAATTACAGCCATTACTTGCATTCACAAGAATTACACTTTAGCCCCTTCCTGTCCTGGCATCCCTTTGAAAGATTCTAACTGCCCAGTGGGCAGAAAAGATCAGTGATTGTATTACTACTGTTATTGGGCTGTCATAGTAGTCACATGATCAGGAACTGTTCTCGCTGGCTATCGGTCTCTGGGGAGGACCAAGAGCTGTTCTTAGCAGCTTGGTCTCTGTGCTGGTGCACACTGAGCAAACTCTCAGCACTCCCATGGATGCATATGTGCAGTGTGTGGGCATTAAAGCCTACCGTTTGTTAAGCCTGCACATATGTGTTAAGTGGGTGGCAACAGGCTAAAATTTATAGAGGAAGGCTATATGAACAGAGGATCACAAGTTTGGAAATTTCTCTTTTTTAACACGTATGGAGGTAAAACTTTAGAGGAATCTTTTCGCATGGACGCTGTTTAAAATACAGTGAGTAAAATAAGTATTGAACACATCATCATTTTTCCAAAGGTGCTACTGGCATGAAATTTTCACCACATTGGTAACAACCCATGCAATCCATACATATAAAGAAACCAAAACAAATAAGTTCAGAAATTAAGTTATGTGTAATAAAATGGAATCACACAGGGAAAAAGGAACACGCTTACTGAAATTTATGTAATACTTCATACAAAATCTTTTGTTGGTAACAACATCATCAAGATGCCTTCTAGTCGCATGCATTGCTCAGGTGTGATTTTGGCTCATTCTTCCACACAGTCTTCAAATTTTAAAGGCTCTGTGGGCCTCTTATATAAACTCTGATCTAGTTCTTTCCATAGATTTTCTATTGGATTCAAGTCAGGTGATTGGCTGGGTCATTCTAACAGCCTTACTTTCTTTCTTTGAAACCAATTGAGTTTCCTTGGTTTTGTGTGTGGGATCATCATCTTGCTGAAATGTCCACCGTTGTTTCACCTTCATCATCCTGGTAGATGGCAGCATATTTTTATCAAGAATGTCTTTATACATTTTTCCATTCATCCTTCCTTCAATGACATGACGTTTGCCAGTAGAGTATGCTGTAAAACAGCCCCACACCATGATGTTCCCACCTCCAAACTTCACTGTTGGTATGGTGTTTTCAGGGTGACGTGCAGTGCCATTTGACCTCCAAACATGGTGTGTATTATGGCCTCCAAAGAGTTCAATTTTGGTCTCATCTGACCAGACTATATTCTCCCAGTATTTCACAGGCTTGCCTAAGTGTTGTGCAGCAAACTTGAAATAAGCTTCAACATGCTTTTTCTTCTGCAATGAAGTCTTGCATGATGAGCGTACATACAAGTCCATGGCGGTTGATTGCATTACTTATTGTTTTCTTTGAAACAATTGTACCTGTTAATTCCAGATCTTTCTGAAACTCTCCACAAGTGTCACTTAGCTTTCGGACAACTCTTCTGATAATTCTTTTTCATTTTTGTCAAAATCTTGCGAGGAGCACTTGGTCATGGCCGGTTTATGGTGAAATTATGTTCTTTCCACCTCTGAATTATGGTTCAAACAGTGCGCACTGGAACAGTGGGCCATCAGTTGAGACTGAAACATCTGATATTAATTTGCACTGATAAGGGGCAGGATTGCTTTCTAATTACTGATATATTTCAGCTGGTGTCTTGGCTTTCCATACCTTTTTGCACCTCCCTTTCTGTGTTTTATGTGTTCAATACTTTTTCCCTGTGTCATTCCATTTTATTACACATAATTTAATTTCTGAAATTATTTGTTTTGACTTCTTTGTATGTATGGATTGCATGGGTTGTTACCAAACATGTGAAAATAACAATAGCGCCTTTAGAAATATATTTACAGAGAAAAATGGTGGCGTGTTCAATACTTATTTTACCCGCTGTATATTTTCTTTGAGTTTGTTTAAATACAGTCTACTTCATGACACAATCTAAATAAAAAGGCTGCGTGTGTTTTCTAATAATATTATACTTTTATTATAAATGTGTTATAAAACAAAAGAGTGAAATCTGAAAACGGTTATATATTCTTTAAAATGACTTCCCTTACGTCTACAAACAAACTTGTATTATTGGATACTTCACAGGTATTCTGAATAATACGGTTCTATATAGGTTTAAGTACTAAACCCAACAAGGCATTAAGTGATTTTATGCATCTGCTGAGGGATCCAAAACTCACCATCACTGTCTGTATTGATTTAACTGGATTCAGCCATGCTTACATTCTTTCTTTTTATGAAAGCTATTGGACATTGAACAAATATGTCTAGCCTGGCTCTGACATAATCAGTTCAGACACTGTGAGCTGATGTCTTCATGTGCTAAAGAAATAGTGTACTAAATGATAAGTCAGTCTCTGATATTTACTGTCTGCTATGAAGAGACAACTGAGAATTGTAATTTGCTTTACTCACTTGAATGAATGGATCATTTTAAATTTTTTATGTAACAGTGAAGAATGCCAGACTGCATTTTTTGAAGGGAAAGTATTGTGATGTTGTATACAGCATGTTAATACTTTTATTTTTTAAATAAAAGACTAAAATAATTCTTTTTAATTGGATAAGCATGAATAGTTCATATAAATATTTCATATTTACCACTTGTATCCAGCATGTGGTGAGCTCTAGGCAACAGCACAAGTTTTCTGAAAGCTAGGTAACAGCTGTTTCTGTAAAATAGAACTAAATAGTGAAGAAATCTGATTACAGACACAGAATGATTCACAGAAAAGGATCAAATTCTTCTTCCCTACTATCAGCTAAGTTACCCAGAACACACAGGGCAGTGTTGGGCTTTCTTGTTAGTAAACCCAACATGCTTTGAAAACTACGAGTATCATGATTGCACACTGTGTTTATATGTAAAATACATATTTTATGTAACAAAGTTAAAATTGGATTAAAAAAATTGTTATAAACTTGTAAACGAAAAAAAAAAAAAATCTCATTTAGCATCATCTTAACTACTTGCCAACCGCAGATAGCCGAATGACGGCTATACTACAGCTGGGCAGTTCTAGGAGGGCGTCATACGACGTCCTGCCAGAACGCGCTCTCCTGCATGCCCCCGGGGGCAAACACCCGGCGATCACGTGATGTGGTAAAAGGTCAATCACAGTGGCCTTTTACCACGTGATCAGCCGTGTCCAATGACACGCTGATCACTGGGAAATGCAGAGCGTGAGGAAAGTACTGCCGAGAACCGGCAGTTGTCAGAGCAGGGAACGGCACCGATCATCAGGGCACCAGCTCCGCCCACCTGTGCCCAGCAGTGCCGCCGACCTGTGCCACCCACCTGTGCCCAGCAGTGCAACCACCTGTGCCCAGAAGTACCCACCAGTGCCACCCAGCAGTGCCACCTACCTGTGCCCAGCAGTGCCACCCACCTGTGCCCACCAACATGTGCCCAGCAGTGCCACCCACCTGAGCCACCCACCAGTGCCCATCAATGCAACCCAGCAGTGCTGCCAGCCAGTGCCACCAGTCAGTGCCCAGCGGTTGTGCCAGTCAGTGCCCAGCAGTTGCGCCAGTCAATGCCTAGCAGTGCCGCCAGTCAGTGCCCAGCAGTGATGTCAGTCAGTGCCACCTATCAGTGCTGTCTATCAGTACCCATCATCAGCGCCGCCTATCAGTGCCACCTATCAGTGCCGCCTATCCGTGACACCTCATTAGTGCTGTTTATCAGTGCCACCTATCCGTGCCACCTCATTAGTGCTGCCTATCAGTGCCCTTCAGTGCTGCCTATCAGTGCCCACCAATGCCCCCTATCAGTACCCATCAGTGCTGCCTCATCAACGCACATCAGTGAAGGAGAAAAATTACCTGTTTGAAGAGTTTTATAATAGAAACAAAGAAAGTTTTTTTTTCAAAGTTTTTGCACTTTTTTTGTTCATAGCGCAAAAAGTAAAGTGCCCAGCAACGATTAAATACCACCAAAAGAATGCTGTATTTGTGAGAAAAAAATTATAAAAATTTCATATGGGTACAACCTTGCATGATCGCACAATTGTCAGAGTGCGACAGCGCTAAAAGCTGAAAATTGGCCTGGTAAAGAAGGGGGTATAAGTGCCCAGTGGGCAGGTGGTTAATATTTAAAATAAAGACCTATTGCACATAAGATGGATTCCTGGATCATATAAGTCTGACAATATAAGAGGATGCACGAGTGAATTTTCCATTCATATAGAAGATTTGAGTCCTCTTCAGCAAATATGTATTTGAAATAATAGATTCTATATAACAGCTTTAGTGTACCAAGTAGCTTTATTTAACTACTTCACACCTGTACATCACCTGTGGACCAGAGCAATGCTTACATTTCTTCTATGTGTCTGTTTATTCAGCAATAACGTCATTGCTAAAATTACATTACTTTGTAATGTAACCTCTTTTTGTCCAGTCCATGCTGATGGCCAGATGGGAGCAATGTAGGTCCATTGCCTGTGCTCGCTCCCTAGGAGCGTGCAGCGACGTGATCCCTGGACACAGCAGAACACAGATTGATGTACAGGACCACTGTATGAGGTCATGTGATCAGTGATTGGCCAATCAGTGATCACATGAACAGTAGTAAACAAGATGTCACTTCCTGACATCATTGTTTACTACTTGTGAATTCTGTGAATGTTCACAGAGGTCACATGGTACAAGGCCATTCACAATAGCCCTGTACCATGTGACAAGCTGGGAACAATTACAGCTTTCACAGTATTTCTCAATGGCTGCTGGAATGCAGCCAGAGAGAAGGAGAAATGATTGTTTTTATAGCCTTTATGAGTGTAAAAGCAATAAGTGTAAAAGGAAAAAAAATCTTCATCACGCCCCACAAGTAGTACATTGTCACTATGGTGACACTATACTGCTAGAGTGAAAGTATGTAAAAAAAACCCCAAACATAATAATATAAACAAATAAAAATGCAAAAAAAAAAAATTATAATTTTTTTTTAGAAACTGATTTTGAGTTATTTTTTTTTTAACAAAAAGATAGCTGAATACATTGTGGCCAAGGTTTAGGAAGAAAGATTATTTTCAAAATTTTATAAGAAAAACATTTTTTTTCAAAATGTTTGGTCTTTTTTCACTTATATAGTAAAAACATAAAAATCTCAATGGTGAATAAATACCACCAAAAGAAATTTTTATCTCTCAAAAAATTGCTAACAATTTCATTTGGGTACAGTGTTGCATGACTGCACAATTGTCATTCAAAGCATGAAAGCTGAAAATTGCTCTGGACTGGAAGGGGGGTGAAAGTGTCTGGACGTTAAGTGGTTAAGCTTTACTGCATATATTCATTGATTTTATTTATTTTTTTAAGGCTAATCAAGGGCTGTTTACAAAGTGCCCCATCCATTGGATGCAAGCAAGTGCAAGTTTACTGCACTACTGTAGATCAATGTGCTTCCCTCTCTGCTTTTTGTTCTTAAGCTGTGTCATATCCTTATACTGACTTCGGAAAGCTGCGAGTGATCTAGACATTTGGAAATACTTCTAAGGACAAGATGTTTCTAAGAACATTGAACTGGATGTATTAATGGGACTTTTTAGTGCAGATTTGACAGGTTTTCTATTTTTTTATTCTTTGCTTAAGTATCCCTACAGTCTATAAAGTTATGTCCCATACACCATCCACAGGTAAAGGCATCCAGATAACCAGAGACCCAATAAACTGCAAGAGCATGCCATATTTAAGTGGTTGAAAGGCATATTGACATTTTATATTTTTTCACTGCATTCCCCCTTCCCTCCCTTTCTGCTCTCACCACTCTACCCTGCAACCCTCCCTAATGAATCTGCTGCACAACCCCTGCTCCACACAAATTTACCCCCACTTCTTCATCACTCTGTCACACTTCCCATACCCTTCAAAGTTTTTCCAATGCACTGTCCTTGCCAATCTTTCCTGCCTTTCATACTCTTCCCTGCCTTTAACAGTCCTCCCACCCTTCCCTGGTGTCACCAGTCTTTCCCTGTCCTCACCATTCCATCTTCTGTCACCACATCAACCCACCTGCTCTCACTGCTACAGCTGCCATCATCCTGCCTTTCTCAACCTTGCCCATTCTGAAACAAGCACAGTTTAGCAATTAAATACATAAAAGGAGTTGCTAAATCAACCCTGTCAGACAATTTAGGGCATGCCGACAGGGTTTCCTTACCCCACACACACATACACACACACACATACATACCTGATGACCTCTCTCAATGTGGTGCTAAGGTCCAGAAGTGAGGGTAAATTCACTGCTCCCTATAAATTCTACCACCTGCATATTTCTGCTGGAAGCCATGGAGGGAAGAGTGGCAGGAGAGCAATGTGACTGTATGTATAAGGTGGTGGGGGGACAGGTTTAAAAGAGACTCTGGCATTTTAACTTGAATGAGCAAGGTGACAGGGTCTCTCAACACTTTGTTTCCACTGACTCCATTTATAATTATGATGTACTACAAACTTCACTCTGGACAAGACTATTTTTAATAACTACCCGATTTTGTTTTGATAGCAGCCTCTAATTTTCCCCCCACACAGCAGCATTCAGACAGGTAGTGGGCGAGTCAACGTTTGGAACCAATGAGGGTTTTGCTGCATTGTACAGCACTGTCCGGCTAATGGGAAAATCTCATTGTACAATTTCTTTCAGATTTTTCAACCACTTTATCATGCAAAAGCAGGATACAATCTGAATTAACTATTTAGGTGGACACACTCACACCTGATATGTCATAGTGTTAAGTGAAAATATCTCCATATAAATTTGGCATATTTGTTATAAGTGTGTTAAATATAGCTCAGTTTAAATGCAACCCAGATATATTAACTGGTATATTTATCCAAAAGGATTTCGATACACAGCTTGAAAAATAAGACCATAAATCTCTTTATTGACAAACTGCCATTTGGCTAGAGCTTCTGGCTTTCCATACCAGCTTATCTGTTTTAAATGCAGTAACATTATTCCTTTTAACAGTTCACTGAAAGGGACAAGAGCACAATAACAAGAACCTCAAATCCCCATGAGGTCTTCGTAGAAACCCTTTAAAATAATAACAATGGCTATTTACACATAATATATAATTAGTCATATACTTTGTGCAATCACAGAAATGCAGCTCAGTTTGTCTGCAACAGGATCACAGAAGAAGCAAGGGCAAAGACTATGAATCAGAAGACCATATGAGCACTTATATTGGCACTCATTTTCTAAATGCATTGGCAAGCTACGTGAGGTTCTGCAAAGATATTATTGGCAATCAAACATATCATCAGGCTGTATGCCAAGGCTGTATTTTGAAGTACCTAACAATACCTAACTTTGCTTTCAGTTTAGCTGACAGATTATACGCAATTGTGTCCATGCTCAGTGAAAACTTTGAATTACTGCATTTTTTTTTTAAGACAGGACAAGCAAGTCTGCATTCATCAAGAGACAACTACTGCTTTAAATAAAGGTACTGATAGCAGTTCACTTGCTTCATAAAGCAAAACATGCACACAGGACATATAATTTGTACAGTATGTACACTGTCTTGTACAAACAATCAATAAATAGATTTTGCTACAAATTTTTTTTTGGATCAGAAATTTAACAGCCCCATCCCCTATGTAGATGTAGGCTCATGAAAAGCAGCAATTTTTTTGGCTGAAAGGAAACTATAATTAAATGAAAATTTCCATGCAACTGCACATTATCAAGCATATCATTTCAAAAGTGGTTAAAGAGGGACAGAAGCCCAGAATAATAACCAAAGTAGCAACTATATGATATCTATATGAGATAACAAGTCAACAACCACAGAAATAAAAATTCCACTTTTTTTCTTCAGTAGTAACAGATCAGTTCGGTAATAATCTATAATGCAATGAACTGAAATAAAAAGCTTAAACAACTTTAAGTGCGTATCTATTTATTTTTTTTACAACAAACCTGAATTTTGAACAGCCAAACAATTGTTGCTTAACAAAAGGGTTACCTTTAATAAATGTAATCATACAGTTTCAATCCATATAGAGGTTAAATGCCATGTGTATCCTAATACACAGTGATGGCATTGTGTAATTGTAAAAACACCAAAAAATGTTGTCTAGGTATCATATTGTAATGCAGTAACAGCATGATATCTGATTAGACTTTGTTTATGGTAATATAGCTGTGTCAATAATGGTGTCTCTTGCATAATGGATGCTCCATATACACAAAGAATAGAATCATTTTCTATGTATATTTCATGCCTTTCTAAAATAAATATATAAAATGTAATTCCTGTGCGGTACACAGGTCTGCAATTTTCCTTACTGGGGTCAACTCATATATCGTGAGCTTCAAGAATGTCTCCCATTATTAACTAGCAATTTGACCTTGTGCTCTTGAATTAACAGTTGCTGGAGATGAAAACTATCTTATCCGGAATGGTTTCCCTCTGCAAAGTGCTGACATTGGTATATCCTTCACCTCTCAGCTCTCACCTGTTTAGCACTTGCAAGGGCTACACTGATTTAGTACCCAGGCGAAAAAAAAACTGCCTAGCAGCTTACATTAGCTGCAAAAATGTAAAAGGGGAACTGTGAGAAGATCAGCCTTTAACGCCTTAGGTCAACGTTTAGTACTGACCTTCACGGTGTTGTAAATGAGATATAATTAACCTTTGCATGAAAAAAATATACAGCAAGATGTCAAAAGACTGTTACTGCTGTCGTCTATGAATGCATTTCACAGCTTAAATAATATCATCTATTTGCTTGCAAATATCTTCTTTTTACAGTGAAATACACATAGGTAGACAGCTTGAGCTTCTAGATTACTTGTTAACATGAAAAAAAAATCTACGCTTACTTACTTTTTGATTAACCTAACAGAGAGACTGTAGTTTGAACCTGATTTGTCTTCTGCAAATATAAAATTCCTTGCTTCCAATACACCAATCCATGTTGCAACAAGGTAAACTACTAAACAATACAAGTACTGTATACTTTACCAATACTATAACATTTACATTTTTATGTTGGTCCCATTTTTGTAGTTATTCTGTAATAGTCTATAAGTAACACAAATATCAGCAGATGCAGATAGGATCGAGAACATGATGCCTAGATTGTAACCTGCTGCCATTTTTTTTATATTTACTTCTACTCTAGTCATTTACCTTGAGTCTCATTATATACACTTTTTTTTAGAGAACAGTGAAAAATTTTCTCTTTTAAATCATGTCAATGAAGAGAAGGCCTACAGCCCTGTTCACACACACCTATGCAACATTATGTGCAAACTATTTCACATGGTAAGGCTTTAAAGGTGAAAAAAGTGTCTGGTAAGAGTTAAAAAGTTCATGTATTTTTAATCATATCAACAATGCATGTTAAGCACATACTAAAATAGGCAGACACACTTAAAAACAAATTAAACACATTTTTATGTGATTCTATCACATTGAGACAAGTCCTTGTCCTGGAAAATGCATACAACGCATTACAATAATTCACACCTATATGTGTAAATGAAGTCTAATAAAGTAAGGATTTATGTGAGTGGCTAACGTTTGTGAGATGCAGGAGATGGGCAAGGAAAAAGCTATGGGGTGTTCAGAAACATCAGCTGTATCTATGCTGAATGACCTCTGTAAATCATACACGAAAATAATAAGGCAATGCTGCTATGATGTAATGCATAATGATTTGATACCAAATTCTATGTCAGTAAGACTTAGAGCAAAACTTAAAATTGTTGTTTTTCATTTTAAATAGAATACGGGAAGTTTATAACCCCTATCAGTTTAGATTGAGACAAGTCCTTGTCCTGGAAAATGCATACAACGCATTACAATAATTCACACCTTTATGTGTAAATGGAGTCTTTATGACACAGAGAATAGCTGCGATTCAGAGGATCGCAGCAATTCTATGGTCATTCACAGTTTATGACACTCAGGAGATCAGCGGAGAACATGTTCAGCTCTTCACTGGAGATCTGAGTTCTCCCTCCAGATTCTCCAGCCCAGAGCTGGAGAATCGGAGGGGCCGCAAACTAAGCAGCGATAATTTATCTCTGCTTAGTAAACTGAACTTTTACTGTAATCTCGCAAGATTATAGTAAAATCAGCCGTTTTCCATCGTTTGTAGACTGTTCTCCAGCGATTGTAGACCGTTCTCCCTTCGTTCGGAGAACTGCTTCATAACAGGCATTCACAGGAGAACTGTGTTCTCCGAGAATGCCGGAGAACTGAGCAGCGATCATTTACCGCTGGTTCATAAACGGACACCTATGTGAGTAGCTAAGGTCTGTGAGATGCAGGAGATGGGCAAGGAAAAGGCTGTGGGGTGTTCAGAAACATCAGCTGTACCTATGCTAAATGACCTCTGTAAATCATACACGGAAATAATAAAGCAATGCTGCTATGATGTAATGCATAATGATTTGATACCACGTTCTATGTCAGTAGGAATTAAAGCAGAACTTAAAACTGTTCTTTTTCATTTTAAATAGAATACGGGAAGTTTATAACCCCTATCAATTTTTAAATATTTTTTTTTTTTTTTTGCTATCTGTGTCCCATTGGGAAGATTGGCCTTCACTTCCTGCTTTATAGCCTTTAAAGGAAGTGAGAGGATATCCCTCTAAAGTGAGGAAGTCACCAGAACTAGCGTGCCCACTGGAACATTTCCCCTCTATTTCTGTTCTGGTGACCCTTCAAAATTTGGGATTTTCTTTCACATTTACTGATAACAGTCACCATGACAATCAGAGTAGTTGAACCTCCCACGGCCACCGACAGCAATGAAAACTTGGCAGAGGTTCTAATTCCTCTCCAGTCTAAAAAGTTAAAAAATAGGAATTTTGTGTTCCATATCTTGAAGAACAGTACAGAACAAACAAATTGATTCTTAGACCATAGGTTACAGTTGCAAGAAAAAGTATGTGAACCCCTTGGGATTACGTGGAGTTTTGCATGAATTGGGCATAAAATGTGCTCTGAACGTCATCTAAGTCACAACAATAGAAGAATGTGAAAATCCCAAGAACCCCAACATTTCTGGTAGATAAACCTTGTAAATCTCCCTAAAAGGGAAGAAGATGACCACTTCTTATAAACTGCAAAGAGGTGTCTGTCTGTTTTTTGGAAGCAGCAAGCAGGAATGGGTAATAGAAAGGAACAGAGACTCTGTGTACTTCTCCAAAAGACTCCGTAAAATAAAGGCCCGGGAAGATTTTGTTCTATGCTGGAGCAAATGCTACCTCCATGAGAGGAAGTGCACCTTTTTTGTGTTGAAAGACTCCAAGCATGTTCAATAGGCTTAGAGTGAAAGGGTGGACCTGCAGTGGGATGCCTGGAAAGGGTGACCAGATCATACATATACGGTAGAGGATGATGGCTCAATAGAGAGATGACATCATACATAGTATGGCATGAACCCACTTCCCTCCATAACCGTTTTAATGTAATCCTCAACAGATTTTATCTTTGAAGGGCATGCATAAAAGGCACCTTTTCTGAGCAGGGTCAGCCTACCAAACTCTAAGCCAAAAAAATCTGCTCATATGCACAGAAAGTAAGGACATTCTGGAGATTTTTTAAGATGATTCACATTCTTAATGGCATCCATACAGTATAGTAAGCCTGAGGGCAAGAGCTATAATCCTGTAGAAAGATTAGGATTATCGATATGAGGAGAAAATTTAGTGCAAAAATGACCAGGTCCACTGCGGGAACAGTCCATTTCATTTTGAATTCTTCTTCCATGGAGTACAGGGCACCAAAATGCCAGCGGAAGTAAATAACTTCTTGGAGTTGGACCAATCATTATATAATGACCAACTGGCATGATCAGGAACATGGAAAGGAATTGAGGAATTGCCTTCTTTTTTGTGCCTATTGCAATATGTGGAGGCCGTGCAGAACTAGGTGTGTCAGCCAGAGACTAAAACACACTGACCCTATCAATGAGTTCACCATAGCCAGTGGCAAAGCTGCAGAATTACCTTCATGAAATGTTTGAGGTGCAAAATCTTCAGAAGCCTTCATCTGCAGAAGGCAAGACCCCCTTGCTTTCTGCAAATGTAAGCTTGCCAGGCAGATTAGGCTGCAACCCATGATTATAATCAGAGGAGGAGAGGCAAATAAGGTTTACAGCTGTTGGAACCCTCCATTTCCAGTAGCAGTGATATCCTTTGGAGTAAATAAAACATAGTTGCAGTGAATTATGTTTTAGACAGGCTGCATGTTGCATGTTTGTGAGGCAGCCTGAAACAGAGGGATGCAGCAGTGTCATTGTAGGACCTTGCTCTGGAAAATGTGAACAGCTATGAACCTTAAGGGCATTTCCTCAGGGGTTGCAGCAGAATTCTTGCTGTTTGTCCTATGTGCTCCTGGTCCCAAGTGCCTGTAATCTGCCATTGCTAAGTAAGGCTATTCTCCTGCAGGGTACTTTCGAAATGGATGCAAACTGAGGGGGTTCAGCATGTCCGTTATAAAGGAATCACAATAACCCAGACGGTAACCCGGTTCCTATGGCTGTGCCTCTGAGCTATCAGACAACAGGTGGGACAGTAAACGATCAGCATCGTCAGCAGAAAATCATGGCTGGAAATGTGCAGTTAAATGTTTTATAAGCACTATGTCACTTGCCAGTACAGGAAATTCTGGTAATGAGGTAGAAAAAAAACCCCATATTTAAATAGGTAAACACTATAGTACCTTTACCTATAAGGACAAATACATCCCAGTGCTTGTGTCCAATCACCTGAAGATAGCAGCATATTTGCCTATGGATTGAGGCTAGGCTCACACTTGCCCGCAGTCCAGGCAGCCAAATTGCGCTGCTCATATGAGACACGTGGAACTGCCATTCATTCTAAATGGCAACCCCACACTTCTCAACCCCTAGCGAGTTTATAGGCGTGGGGACCGCAGGGAAATTCCATAGTCAAAAAGACCATGCGGTTTCCCTGTGGCCGTGTTTTTAAAAAGGTGTATGCATCTTTTTCCTGCGGGAAATGCGGGCACAGCATCCTACTCAAATTAATGGGCTGCCATGCCCGGGCAAACGTGGGCTTGCAAAGCCCGCAATAGCTAAGAATCAATTCCTGTGTCCTGTACTACAGTTGCAAGAAAAAGTATGTGAACCCCTTGGGATTACGTGGAGTTTTGCATGAATTGGGCATAAAATGTGCTCTGAATGTCATCTAAGTCATAACAATAGAAGAACACAGTCTGCTGAGCATAATACTACACAAACATTAGATGTTGCCATGGTTTAATTGCACATAACATGTAAACATTCACAGTGCAGAGAGGAAAAAGTATGTGAGGCCCCAGCTTAATGACTTCGCCCAGAGCTAATTGGAGCCAGGAGTGAGCCAACCTTGACTCCAATAAGTGTGATGATATTGGATGTGTTGCTGACAGCTGTCCTGCCCTTAAAAAACACACACCTGTTTTGGGTTTACTGGTTTCAAGAAGCACTGTCTGATGTGAACCATGCCTCGCAGAAAAGAGCTCTCAGAAGACCTACGATCAAGAATTGTTGACTTGCATGAAGCTGGAAAGGGTTACAAAAGTATCTACAAAAGCCTTGATGTTCATGTGTCCACGGTAAGACAGACTGTCTACAAATGGAGAAAGTTTAGCACTGTTGCTACTCTCCCTAGGCGTGGTCGTCCTGTAAAAATGACTGCAAGAGCACAGCGCAGAATGCTGCATGAGGTAAAGAAGAATCCCAGAGTGTCAGCTAAAGACCTACAGAAATCTCTGGCACATGCTAACATTTTTGTTGACACATCTACAATAAGGAAAACATTAAACAAGAATGGAGTACATGGGAGGACACCACAGAGGAAGCCATTGCTGTCCAAAAAGAATATTGCAGCACGTTTGAAGTTTGCAAAAGAGCACCCGGATGTTCCACAGCACTACTGGCAAAATATACTGTGGACAGATGAAACCAAGATTGAGTTGTTTGGGAAGAACACACAACACTATGTGTGGAGAAAAAAAGGCACAGCACACCAACATCAAAACCTCATCCCCACTGTAAAACATGGCGGAGGGAGCATCATGGTTTTGGACTGCTTTGCTGCCTCAGGGCCTGGACGGATTGTTGTCATTGATGGGAAAATTAATTCCAGAGTTTATCAAGACATTTTGCAGGAAAACGTACGACCATCTGTCTGCCAACTGAAGCTCCGCAGAGGATGGGTGATGCAACAGGACAATGACCCAAAGCATACAAGTAATTCAACAAAACAATGGCTGCAACAGCACAGAATACACCTTCTGGAGTGGCCCAGTCAGAGTCCTGACCTCAACCCGATTGAAATGCTGTGGCATGACCTTAAGAGAGCGATTCACACCAGACATCCCAAGAATATTGCTACACTGAAACAGTTTTGTGAAGAGGAGTGGTCCAAAATTACTCCAGATCGTTGTGCAGTTCTGATCTGCAACTACAGGAAATGTTTGGTTGAGGTTATTGCTGCTAAAGGAGGGTCAACCAGTTATTAAGTCCAAAGGTTCACATACTTTTTCCTCCCTGCACTGTGAATGTTTACATGTTATGTGCAATTAAACCATGGCAACATCTAATGTTTGTGTAATATTATGTTCAGCAGACTGTGTTCTTCTATTGTTGTGACTTAGATGACGTTCAGAGCACATTTTATGCCCAATTCATGCAAAACTCCATGTAATCCCAAGGGGTTCACATACTTTTTCTTGCAACTGTATACGATTAGGATACAAGTTTTGCCTTTAGTTTTACTTTAACAGCATTACCACACTTATGCAGGCTATACGTGGGTCGAATTCTGAACAAATTTTTTTTAGAAAGTGAGTTTTGTAATCCGATGATGCCACCATTGATTTTTTGAAATTCAACCAACCAAGCTTTCAATTCCTCCTCATGTTGCTGCAGAAAATAATTTTCGTGGCCAAGAATTTTCTTTTCTTTTCAGGTCACAGCTCAGACTTATTTCTTTTTCATTTATATTTCTCGCAGGATTCTCCCATCATTGATTTGAAATTCGTTCGTTTTTCAAAAAATTTCCAACATGCCTGATCACTAAAATTCGATGGTTACATAAAAATCGTCCATTTCTGTGGCCCACTAATGGTGCGAAATTAGAACAAAAATTCTTATAACAGATTTTCGAAAGAAAATTCTTTTGGAATTCGACCCATGTATGGCCGGCTTTAGGCTCCATGCACACTAAACACTCCAAAAAGCTCTATAAAAACAATTTTTTTTCCTGCTTCTAGACACTGAAGCTCAAAAAAGCTAACAGCCTAAAGAAGTATGCATGGACACATAGAATAGCACTATTTAGCTTCTAGGAGCAGGAAAAAATATGCTGATAATAGCTTCTAAGAGTTTAAAAAACCACTAGTGTGCATGGAGCCTTAAAGCTCAACTCCAAGCTTACTATATAAGTAAACCTCAAAACTGGATGGACAAAAATACAATTCATTTGGCTCCCATATACTGTACATAATTCACTTATGTATTTACTGTAGCTTTTGGCCTAGAGATCAACATTAACCTCTTCCCATTCGCCCACTGCATATAGATGGCAAATGGGAAACTTTGCTGATGTGGGTTAACGTACCTGCATGTAAGCCCACATCAGCGGCTCCTGCACGGCTCACAGAGCATGCACCCAGGAGCCCTGTGATCGGTGTGTCGTCTGAACACAGCAGATCACATTAACACTGTGTTCAGGTGATCACATGGTGTTTTACCACGTGACTGCTGTGACCAATCACAGCACTCTCATTGTAAACACTGGAAAGTGAAACAAAAAAATCGCTTCTCTCTGCTCTCAGTGTGAGAGCAGAGAAAAGCGATCCTGCAGCCTGTGAGTGTACAGCAGCCTATCAGGCTGCTAGTACACTCACAGACTGCTGTGCCAGAGACCCCGTTGTCCCAGTTTAGTGCCCATGTCCCTGATCACTGCCCCAGTATTTTCACAATAAATAATGCAGCCAGCCCCTGTCACCTGTCCCACTGTACACAAAAACATCCCCATACACCATACCAATGTCCTGATCACCAGCATACCAGTGTCCTGATCACCATCATACCCCAAACAAATGCCCTAATCACTGCCATAACCCATACCAACACCCTGATCAACACCATATGCCATACCATCACCCTGATTACCGCCATGCCCCATACCAGCATCCTGATCACCGCCATACCCCATACCAACATCCTGATCAGAGTCATGCCCCATACCAGCATCCTGATCACCCCATAGTCCATACCAGCGTTCTGATCACTGCCATACCCCATACCAGCGTCCTGATCACCACCATAACCCTTACCAGTGTCCTGATTACCGCCATACCTCATGCTAACATCTTGATCACCGCCATAACCCAGTGTCCAGTAGTTTAGGGTCTCAACTGGCCAATTTTCAGATATATATCCCATAGTTTGTAGACTCTATAGCTTTCACACAGACTAAATAATATAAACTGTTTTGACTTATTCTTACCTCAAAGAGGTAGCAGAATACATTTTGGTATAAGTTTATGAAGAAAAATTATTTATTTGCAAAATTTTATAACAAAAACTAAGCAAAAAATATTTTTTTTTCAAAATTTTTGGTATTTTTTCATTTAGACAGCAAAAATTAAAAAAAACCAGTGGTGATCAAATACCACCAAAAGGTCTGTCTGTAAGACCTCATCTGGAATATGCAGTTCAGTTTTGCGCAGCAATTCACAAAAAGAACATTGGGGAACTTGAGAGTACAGAGAAGGGCAACTAAACTGATATGAGGCATGGAGGAGCTCAGCTATGAGGAAAGATTAGAGGAACTGAATGTATTCTCTCTTGAGAAGAGGAGATTAAGGGGGGATATGATCAACATGTATAAATACATCAGTGGTTCATATAGTGAACTCGGTGTAGAGCTATGCACCCTGAGGTCATCACAGAGGACAAGGGGGCACTCTTTACGTCTGGAGGAAAAGAAATTTAATCTCCAAATACGGAAAGGTTTCTTCACAGTGAGAGCTGTGAAAATGTGGAATAGACTCCCTCAAGAGTTGGTTCTGGCCAGCTCAGTGGATTGCTTCAAAAAAGGCCTGGATTATTTCTTAGATACACAGAATATAACTGGATACTAACATTTATAGGTAAAGTTGATCCAGGGAATATCCAATTGCCTCTCGGGGGATCAGGAAGGAAATTTTTTCCCAGCAGGTGCAAATTGGATCATGCTTTGCTGGGTTTTCTTGCCTTCCTCTGGATCAACTGTGGGTATAGGATTATAATTTTTTTTTTTATGGTTGAACTGGATGGACTTTTGTCTTTTTCAGCCAGACTAACTATGTAACTATGTCTAAAAAAAAAGAAACATTTCATATTGATACAGTGTTGCATGACTGAGCAATTCTCACTCAAAGTGTGATAAAAGCTGAAAATTGGCCTGGACTGGAAGGGGGTGAAAGGATCAGTTTTGCAACTTTGATATGTGTTAGTAAAACTGTACAAATCATTGCAACTATTTTGTGTATCCAGATGAATTATACCTTGTTTTTTTCCCCCAAAACAAATCGGTCTTTCATTTGGTGATAACTGGTAATGGATATCTTATGATTTTTTTTTAATCTAAGGAATACTGGCACAATACTTTAAAAGAAAAATATTGTTTTTGCATTCAGCTGTATATTTATTGCTACTACCATTTCCTAACACCAAAAAACAAACCAAAATGAATTTTCCTGCTTCTGACAATCACAGCAATACCACATTCTGTATGTGTATGTTATTTGCTGTTTGTACCCATAGTAGGGCCCAAAAACAATAGTGCCATTTTGCTTTAGTCTATCCTACCTAAAACAT
Source organism: Staurois parvus (assembly GCF_062004578.1). Taxonomy (NCBI): domain Eukaryota; kingdom Metazoa; phylum Chordata; class Amphibia; order Anura; family Ranidae; genus Staurois; species Staurois parvus. The sequence continues at coordinate 4,254,729 of NW_028318342.1, read as the reverse complement.
GCTGACACTAATTGACACTGATACTAAGTTAAGAAAAATGCTTTTTTATAATCCTACCTAAAATATACTGAGCCTGACTTTTAAAGCTGCCATTGACCTAGATCAAACCATGCTCTAGCCATTTTATCATTTATTATTTATTTATTTTTACATATACTTGTTTTTGCTTACTTTTTATCCACTAGCCAGAAGAAAGGGGTGCAATGGGGTTGATTTACTAAAATAGGAGCGTACAAAATATGGTGCAGTAGTGCATGGTAGCCAATCAGCTTCTAACTTCAGCTTGTTCAATTAAGCTTTGACAAAAAAAGAAGCCCTGGAAGCTGACTGGTTTCTATGTAGAGCTGCACTAGACTTAGCACTCTCAAGTTTTTAGTAAATCAACCCCAATGCAGCAATAAAAGAAAAAAAACACAGGAGAGGACTATGCAGTGAATGGTCACAGCAATAGCCAATCAGAGGCTATCATACCAATCAGGAGATTGGGAACTGGGACTCCCAGATGTAACCGCATACACACAGAGATGGACGTGGTTCAAACATTTTGGCTTCAACCTCCATCTTGGCAAAGGGGTTATCCATCCTGACAAACATATTTCCCCCTCATTCTCCCCCTCCCTTTTTTGAGAGTCACAGCGACATTTGGCCAGTGTGTATGTGTGTTAAGAGTGTCACAGGAGGCCAGGGCCCAGCAGGGGGTTAGGAGCTATAAAGTCCCCAAGAGAGCTGGGGCCTAGCTGTCCGAAGAACCTGTAAAATGTAACACCTCATATAAGATAAGGCAAGCTTTCCCCGGAGGTCAAGACATTCCAAGGAAGGCGGGACCAGCTAACACTTTTAAAAATCCATTTTTCCCCTATGTCTCATATCTTGGAATATGAGAGACTTACATAAAAACCAGACATATCGTCAGATTGGCTAAGAGAAGACGAACAATTTGATAGGTCTTGTCTCAAATACATAGGAAAGCCAAAAAATAGATCTCGTGAACCGTTCAGTGTATAATTTCATAATTCATATCTAATCAATCCCCAGTTGTGTCTGCATAATAATCTACCCGCGGGTCACTTGTGCATAGGAAAAGTTATGAGCCAAAATATGAACTACACAAGATTTTGGCTCTAGTTTAGGTCCACACCCAGACCTCCACGCCCTAAACGGGGTATTGGTCCTTGACTTCAGAAACACCCCCTGCTGGGGAATTACAAATTAGGCTGTTAGGCCTAAGAAAAGTAAAGTTTAAGACGTCTCCCATTTTAACATCAGTACCACCTGGGGAGACCTGTGCCCTTTCGCTCTGAAACTTGGATCTGCTAACCCAGGACTTTGGCAAGTACCTTAACCCTTTCACCTCTCTCTGATATCTCTTTGCTGTGCTGTTGGTCTCTGTATATTTATATATATATCTTAGTTACATCTTTTCTGTAAATATTTTTATTGCACCCGTTTGACCCGTTTGACCTAGTAATAAATCTTTCCTTCTGAAAGTGTTGAACTGTTTCTATAGCGCTCTATTGCAATTTACGAATTCCTGCCTCTAAAGAGAACGCTACTGTGTTTGTTTAACCTTCTGTATAACCGTGTTATACAGACGATTACTTCAACCATTATAGTGTTATAACTGATATCGCTGAGTTTCCTCTTTCTCTGTACAAATAGAGGTGGTGGCAGTGTGAAGGGTTTGTTGCGTAATTAACCTAATCCAGTAACAATCGCTCAGGCTGCCGGTACATCGATTGTGGTCCAATTAGCTGGAAAATCGTTGTGCAGGGTGCAGCTGGGTGTGGCATTGTTACGCACGTGACATCATGGTTTTAGATCGGCTAGTCCTTCGGTCACGAGTTTGGTGAGAAGGGCTGGGGTCTGACGCCGCGATCGTGACACCAAATACTGATCATTACCAGAAGATCCAATGATCTTGGTGAGAGCTCAGTCCTTGTGCTAGGAGCATGCTGTGCTCTCAGCACAAACACAGTGGCACATATATATTAGGGCTCATGAAGAAAACCCTCTTTCAAGAGGCCACATATATGCATACACTCAAAAGGAGGGGGTATGCACGTATGCATTTACTTGGTAGCAAGTCTCTTTATATACTGACTTCTCTCTTTTCCCAGCTACGGAAATATGGACATCCTGGAGAACTTATGCTTTCTGATTGATTGGACATAACTATTAATGTCTGAATAAACGGCCTGTGAAAACCTTGAACAAACCAAAAGGCCAATCTGTGTTTAATGGGAAATCACTTAATAATCAGCATCTTGGCCAGTTACTCAAATAGCAAAAGGAAAAATGTGCAATTTGCAAAGCTATCTTGTCATTTCTTTATATTGTGTCATATAATCACTTTTAAAGACATACTGTACATAAATTTGTTTTCTTATTCCAATAATATTGCAAAAATGACCACAGTTTACATTTTAAACCTGTTAAAAGACCACTATCACAAAAATATATTCCTATAACAGTAAATGAAAGCATTTAGTATATGATTTTATTATTTTTATTTTACATGCATGTAGCAACATCTACCTGCAGGCCAAACTGTCACAGGGATTTGAACAAGCTACAAAACTGATATACCGTAGTTATGCTCCTAAATCTAGTTCTAAATCTTCTAGTTCTAAATCTATTTAAAAACCAACTTCTGGATAAGTGTTTACCTTTTAAAATGGCCCCCATGAGGTTCTACAAAGCAGCTGCTGCTGCAGTACTACCCTTGTCTTTGAAGCCGACCCCCATATTAATTATTTTCACCACTAGATGTCCTCAGTCTAATGGGCTGAATGGTGACCAGCGCCATTAAAGTGCTACTAAACCCACATCAATAAATTCAGTCTTTATATACAGTAAAGCATGCTTGTAATAATTACTGTGGAACCTAAGGGTTATAAGGATTCCTCACTGTGTAAAAAGGCTGTTTGATCCTGTCTCCTCTGATCCTCCCCTTCTTTTACTGTCCCCAATCCATCTGCTGATAGTACAGAGCCCTAGGAGTCATTCTGCATATGCTCAGTTTAGTGTGTTTTGCTAGAGTTTTTTTCTTCTTTGGGAGGGTGCATGTGATCAGTACAGGGCCAATAAGCACTGTCCAGACAGAGGGTCAGGGGTTATGAAGCCTCATAGGACAGTCAGAGCAGAATGAAAACTCCTACAAGCTTTAACCGTTTAACCGGTGCTCAGTGGGACACTGACAGAAGTTACAAGACTGCTATATAATACTGATGAGAAAAGGTATTTATCAGTTTATATTTACTAAAAATAACTGCATTTCCATGTGTACTGTGGGAGACCCGATAAAGTGAAAACTTTTCCACAAAAACTGAAAGATAAACTCAAAATACCCTCCCCACTCCTCTGGTCCCCACTGCATGCATCCTACTTAATTTACAATGAGGTCTTTTGGCAATGATAATATGGTATGTACCTGGATAAAAAACTGGTTGCAGGTGTGCATCCATAGAGTGGTGATAAATGGTGTATTTTTAGAACAGTGTTTAACTTGATGATGATAAAAAAGCTAAGCAGGGCAATAGCTTCACATCAGGATATAGCAACTTTACAAGACTTATATTAAAATACAGGATGGGCAGTTATTTATATATATGGCAGATGAGGTTTAATATTGAAAAATATAAAGTAATGCACTTGGGAGCTAAAACTATGAATACAGGTTACTTGCTAGGGTGAGAACCTCTGAGGGAAATGAGGATGAAAAAGGATCTGGGGTCTTAGTAGATCATAGACTCAGCAATAGCAATGCCAAGCTGCAGCAAGCAAGGCAATCAGTGGTCATGGGATCCCTCAGTTTTTGGGTTTGGAGCCAGTGGGGTACATGTTTGGTTTTTTTATATGCATATTCTTGTTTTAAAACATTAGATCAATAGGGTTGGTTATTTACATATCTGAAAAAAAACTTTTGAAGAATTAAAATATTTTTTGAGAAACCATGCAACATATCCTTTAACTGAGACAAAGAGACTAGGCTCAAAGATGTAGCTCATTAGGCACATCACTATCAAGCCCAGGAATTCGTGATTATAAGTACAAATACTGCAAAAATCTTTTTCAAGCCCAACAGCAGTAAAAACATTTTATTTTGGAGTTATGCAGGCCATAGATGGGTCGAAAAACGTGTTTTTATTTAAAAAAAATGAAAAATCGGTCGTTCAATAGGCCGATATTACCACCAACGGTAAAAAAAAATCGGCCGATTTTCATCCCGTCTACAGCCAGCATTTAATTACTTCTGTCCCTGCAAAGAGCTCCACAAGACATTTGACATTAAAAAGTATAGCGGTTGCAACGTTGTATCTATTTGTATCCATTTCGGATACAGATGTTTTTTTTCGAATACAAATAGATACATTGTTGCAACCGCAATACTTTTTCATGTCAAATATAATAGCAGACTAGAATTCTTCTTATTATTATTTTTCTTGCAGGTCACGGCTCATGCGAAGATTTTTTTATCGGTAAAAAGATCGGCCGATTTTTTTCCAACTTTACCGATAAAAAAAATGTGCCAAAATCCAGAAAAACGGCCGACCAATTAACCCATTAATAGTGAGGAAATCGGCCAATTTTTTTTCCGGCCGAAAAATTGGCCGATTTTCAACCCATCTATGGCCTGCATAAGAGCTGATTCACACATGTGCGACACAGGTTGAAGATCAGGTTTCACAGCTAATTGGCATAGTAATTGTTCAATGGTTCATGACAGGTTAACATCAGGTTCAGGTTAGGATTTTATCCTGTTCACACATGTGCGGTTTAGAAACGGTTCCCACAGAAGTCAATAGCCTAAAATCTGCACCTGAACTAGACTGCCATGCTTAGAAATAGTACAGGAATCTTTCAATCTGCAATGAATCTGCACTGCCAGTGCACCAGACATATGTGAACAGGCACCATAGGAAGCAATGTTATTTCACATGTTATGCCGATTGGATGCAGTTCAAACCACATCCAATCCGCATATATCTGAACCAGCACTAAGAGTTACAAGCGCTGTCAGGTTTCTGTTCTTATTGGGGAGATTTTTGTCCTGGCAGGAAGTGAGAGAAATTGTAATTCTTCCCCACTCTCTCCAAAACTAAAGAAAAAAATGGTTGGAATTAGGGTTCAGTTGTTAAAGAACAATAAAAAAATGTAGTTTTCAGCACTATACAACTCATCATGATTTTAATTGACTAAACAAGCTTAGTAATTAACTTTGGTCAGACATGAATATGATGCAGCACGTGGGTCTACATAAAGCCAAAAAATACTGTATAGTACCTGTGTATTACTAAAGCATTATTGATTGTATTTAACCACTCAAGAGAAGAGGTACAGAAGGCAGGCTATATTTTTTTCTATTACATATGCAAATTGGTTTCCCATTCATCGTGTGCCCCCTGATCTTTTCAAGACATCCTTCACTGCTGTGGGTAGCCTTGGAATAATAAGACATACATTAGAGTTGCACAGCACAAATGCTTCCTAGTGACAACACAGCACTTGGCTTCAAAGTTCAACTGCTGCTTACTGATGTCAAAGTCATTGTTCTGCAGTGTATGGATTAGGAACATACTCTCAAAAGCACTTAAAATATCCCTGCTATGGCACTCTCCACTCAATTCATACAGAAAGATAATGTGCCTAACCAAAATGGATTTTCAGCCAAAAGGAAATAAATGAAAAATAATTTCTACCAAAGAGTAGAACTAAAGCAGACTCATTTCTTAGGCAAAGGTTGCAAAAAATTGCACACATTTCCATACATGTAAAATATACTGTGTGTACAGAGATGATAAATGCATTGAAAAGAGAGAATGGTTCTTAAGTGAAACTTTTAACAGCATTTATATAAAAATTAAAAAAGAATAATCAAAAGATGAAAGAGAACGATTACATACAAACAACATTATTCTTTAACTATACTTAGCTAACAGATGACAGTGCTGTCTACTATCCAACTTAAAGGGATTGTAAAGCTTTACCATTTTTTTAATTTGTTATACTTAACTGCTCTGTTTGCATGGAGTAGAAATGATTCTCCACTTTTGGGGTCCCCCGCCGTCGATCCTGGCTCTTTGTCCCTACTGAGTGCCCCTCTTCCAATGGAGGAAGTCGTGTGTGCTCTTTTCATACACAGAGCCCATCCCAACCCCACCTCCTGCTTTCTGCTTATAGGTTTTGACTGACAGCAGCAAGAGCCAATGGCTCCTGCTGCTCTCAGCCAAGTCTGCAAAATATTGGAGATGGGGGAAAAAGCTGCAGCAGCAATTCTAAAAGGTTGTTTACTTTAATGCAGAGAATGCATTGGGCTCCATGCAAACTGGGCGTTTTAATAACGCTGGTAGGGTTAGCTGTGTAAAGTCACGTTAAAAACTTTGAGTTTTTCAGTGGTATTAGTGTTTTTGCATTAGCGTTTAACCCCCTTTTCCCAACGTTTGCGTTTTTCAGCTTTTTTTTTTTAGAGCAAATAAAATATTTTTTTTTGCTCAGAAATGTCCACAAACACTGGATTTCTGTGTTTTACCATGTTTTTCAGTGTTACGGCGTTTTTACAGCTAAAAACTCCTCTAGAAACCCACTAGTTCTGGGGGGGGGGGGGGGGTTTGGCCAAAAAATGCCCCTGCCATAAAACGCTGATTACAGCCTATGTGTGCATAGACACATAGGATAACATGCTGGGGAAGTTACTGGCTGTAGAAAAAAATGGCAAAAGCCAAAAACTTCAGCTATAAAAACATCAAGTGTGCATGAGAACTCAAGGTAAAAAACGTTTAACCTTTATAATTACTTGAATGGTAAGAAAATCTGTGAAAAAATTGCCTTTACTGGAGAAACTATGAACATGGTTAATTTTCAGAAAACCAGACATGTGACCAAAAACAAGGCATTGGTAACATGGCCTCTGCTATAGGAGAGGATTTGTGTTCAGGCAGAGCTGACAATTGACTTCCTTTTGAAATGTCAATGCCTTCTGTTGGCACCAATGTGTCCAGTACCACATGCTACTAGAGAAAGCCATTACTGCTATAAAGAAGAATTTTACTAAACACTGAACTAACATGACAATATGCTGTAATTCCAATACAGTTTAAGACAACAAAGTATTCTGTTAAGAAACTACAGTGTATACAGGGGAACCCATATTATAAACAATAAGACACATACCTGAAACAATTAGAATCTGTGTGAGATTTGTCCTTCCCACATGAAACACTTAAGCAGGAAAAAGCTATTTATGCTCTGTATAAGTGAGAATTTCAATCGAAATGATGTGGCTACTCCATCCTCTACATTAGATGGTGTCAAGTAAAAGACAGCACATGAGTTTCTTTTTCACAGTAAGGAAACACACTACAATGTTTATTGGTTACATTTACCAATTTTCATTTTGATAAGAGTTAAAAAAAATGCTTGCTAAGGCACAACATATACAATAAGCAAGAATGTTGTACATTGCCTGCATGTTCCACCTAAGTATGAACCCTCTGAAATGTATGTTGGGCTGCCAATATTAAAGCAGATATAAGTAAATTTATCAACATATATGCTGGAACAAGGACTATTCATTGCGCTTTTAAGAATCTGCAGAAATGCAGATCATGTCAAGATTCTAGAGAACAAATGACAAATGAGCATGTCTTAAAAAAATACAACTATACATCTCTCCACTAGTGAACAGAAACTGGGCCACATTTTTAATGAGATCATTAAGAAGGACCACATATTTTTAGACTATATGGTGACTGAAAGATGCTTCAACAACAGAAGCCTATTAACTTATCTGCAAGGCTTTCGGGAGTCACACATCTCCCACTCGAAGCCTGTGCACGTTTTCCCTGTATTCCAGCTCCAGCACAAGCATTTGTTTTCATTTGCAGCAGTTCTTCTAAATTAACTGCGAGGCTCAAAACAGAATCCATCGCAATGGCAAACAGCAAACTTTCCTAAAATAACTTATTTTACATGTTCATTGGGAATGTTTGTTTTATTGGGGTTTACTTTGTCTTCCTCTGGATCAACTTTGGGTATAAGATTGAGTGTATAGAGATTTTATGTGTTTATTTTTTTTTTCTATTGGTTGAACTGTCAATTGGATGTGTGTCTTTTTTTCAACCTACAGTATGTAACTATGTTTGAGTGGGTACAGAATGCATTTTATATATTCATAGCAAAAAAATCACATCCCTTCATATAAGGGAAACTTTAAAGCTTTTGTCACACAGGCATACACAGGCAGCAAACCTCTTAAGTGACACAGAGTTTGCTAAAAGTGTAGATTCAGCAACACTGAGCACAGTGCCACTGGCCACTGCATCTGCCATTGTGACAGGTACAGCAGCCAGACAAGAAACTCTGCTCTATGAAGCTGAGCCTGCACTTTTGATAGGCTTGGCATCTCTGAACTGGGAGTGTGTGTACACGTGCACATTCATCTACAGCGCATTCCTACATATTGTATACATAGCTCACAGCCTAATTAAGCAAATACTACAAACAGGTGCTGACGATCATAATGTGACATAATGTGTGAACTGATCCAAAGTGACTACCTTATGACAGATACAGCCATGTAGAGAGAAATATGGGCAGAAAACCATATTAAAGGATGCGGTTGCAATAGATGAAGCAAACATTGCATACTGGCAAAAGGGAGTATAACAAACACAAGATTTTCAGTTGCTGTAACCAATGGTTCAATCAAGTGAAAATTTCATGACAGTCAAGTGTTTTCAGACATGCTGGACAAACTTCTTTTCAAAGCACACATGGATGAGGATTCCATAACCATAAACACAGTGGTAGGCAAGAGAGAGCCTAGCAGACAAGAAAAGCATCGAGCTTCCAGCCTTATGCAATTGTATGATGCCTAGAATCACTGCCAACATATACTGTAACTCATGGCTTGAAAAAGCCACTCACCTGCTCACCAAATGCGAGGAGAAATTTCTCTGTGGTGAGCGGCAAGCGGCGAGCAGCGAGCACAGATGAAGCATGGAGCGACTTCATCTGCGCTCCAAGCCTCATTGTGAAGCCGAGTTCCGGTTTACAACTTCCGTTTTCCGGCTTCTGTGGCTCCGCTGCTGAGGGGACAGGTGCAGGAGAGGTCCGCTCTCCTCCACTGAGAGGAGACACCCTCTCCACCGCAGCGGGGGACTCAGGGGGGACTAGGAGTAAGTACTGTATACATGTCATATCACTATAATGGAGTACAGGGGAGCTGGGATATACATTACTCAGTAATGTATACCCCAGCTCCCCTGTACTCCATTATAGTGATATGACATGTATACAGTAATGTATATCCCAGCTCCCCTGTACTCCATTATAGTGATATGATATATATACAGTAATGTATATCCCAGCTCCCCTGTACTACATTATAGTGATATGACATGTATACAGTAATGTATGTCCCAGTTCCCCTGTACTACATTATAGTGAAGACATGTATACAGTAATCATTACTGTATATATGTCATATCACTATAATGGAGTACAGGGGAGCTGGGATATACATTACTGTATATATATCATATCACTATAATGGAGTACAGGGGATCTGGGATATACATTACTGTGTACAGCTTTATATTTTGGACTCTTTATTCTAAAGAAAAATGTAATTCATAAGCTTTAAGGGGACGTGGTTGGGGGCAGGCAGGGCTGGGGGAGGGCCGGGGGTGGGGTTGGGGCGGACCTGGGCAAGGTTGGGTGAGGCAACTGGTGGAGAGTAAGTTTTGTGACCGGCTAGTAGGTCTGGACTCAAAATTTTAACCCCTGCTGTAACTGGTATAATCCACTAGTACCCTCCCTGGTACATCAGTACTCCAGAAAACTGAGTAGTTCTTATGAAAGAGCTGAAACCCATTCCTTCAATTTGAAAAAAGCCAAAAACTCACATATATATCAAAACACAAAGACTGGGGTGCGAAGAAATAGCAGTAGGTACTGTGGAATGACAACATCAGTTACTTTACGAGAAAGTAATTTGCCTGGAAAAGGGCTAAAGAATGGTACATGAATGAGTATCTGCCGGCAACAGTGCAGAGCAGTGGAGGTGCATGGGCCTAGGCCTGCATTTCCACAGTGATTTGATCAAAGTTGACACTTAACCTCATTACACAATATCATAAGGAAGGCACTTGAATGGCCCCAGCTTCATTTGGGAAAATGACAATGACCCCAAACACTGGCAAAAAAAAACTATCAGCAGAGAAGATAGCATTACCCCCACAGAGCCCTGATTTCAACAACATCAGGCCAGAATATGATTAAGGGCTGAGACAGAAGCAAGTCAACTAATGTCTGCACTGGAACTGTGGCAAGTTTTCCCAATAGGCTTAGAACCACATCTTGGAACAACACAATTACCTTAGAAACTGAAAGCGACTGTACATAAGAAAAAATAATATGTTTCATTCTGTTTACTACACTTTCTAGTAACTTTTTTTTCTTAAGAAATCTATACGTGTTCTTTTTTTTTTTTTTTTTAAGAATTCCTGTTTCATAGCATTTTATTACACGTGCCTGAAACTTTTGCACAGTGCTTTATCTCTTTTGTGCATTTTTAAATCTTAACTAAATTCTCTTAATTTTCTACTGTCATGAAGTCAGGATGCACATACAGTAAAAAATCTGCCTATTTTACCAGTTACAGCAAAGTGTAACAAAACCCTGTGCTGACACGGAGAACTCCTGAAATCTGACATGCCCAACTTAACCCTGCTCTAATCAAAATTGATTGCCTTCTCCCTGAGCAGTGTTGTTGATTACAGCAGTGCTCAGGGGGACATTTCAGAGAGCTGGGTTGCTTACTTATGTGTGAGAGCAAGTCCAACAATCCTTGTGCTGCCAGCAGGATTTTTTTTTAACCACTTGCCCTCCAGAGGATTTACCCCCCTTCCTGACCAGGTCATTTTTAGTGATACGGTACTGCGTTACTTTAACTGACAATTGCACGGTCATGCAATGTTGCACCCATATGAAATTATGTTCTTTTTTTTCCCACAAATAGAGCTTTCTATTGGTGGTATTTGATCACCTCTGCATTTTTTATGTTTTGTGCTATAAACAAAAGAAAAAACAAAAAAAAGACAATTTTGAAAAAAAAATACATTTTGTTGACTTTTTGCTATAAATCATATTCAGTAAAAGTTTTAAAAATCAAATTTCATCATAAATTTAGGCCAAAATGTATTCTGCTACATGTCTTTGCTAACAAAAATCCCATTACATATAAATTAGTTGGTTTACATAAAAGTTATAGCGTCTACAAATGGCGGTATATATACACTGGAATTTATTTTTATATATATATATATATATATATATATATATATATATATACTGGTAATGGCGGGACTGCGATGGGCATTCTGACACTGGGTGGGAACTGACTAACTGCCACTGACATCCCAATTTCACTAATACAGTGATCAGTGCTAATAAAAAGCAATAATACTGTACTAATGACACTGGGCAGGAAGGGGTTACCATCTGGGGCGATCAAAGGGTTAACTGTATGCTGTGTGCTGTTTTACAACATGTGCTGTGTGTGTTTTACTTGGGGAACATGTTGCTGTGTGCTGTGCAGAGAAATACACAGCAGCATGTTATTGCTAGCAGGAGAGAGACCTGTGTTGTTTATACACAGGTCTCTCCCCTGTCAGTGTTACTCAGCTATCGCTGGGTGCCGGAGGAGAATCTCCAGCCGGGACCTGCTGATTGACATCCGTAGCCTCCAATGGCGGCGTGGGTAGGGCGGTGCACATGCGCCCCCTACCCGGAAATGCAAATCATGTATATATACGTGAGTATGAGCAGCCCTACCGCCCTGTAGCAGTATTTCTATATTTCTGCTATAAAGTGGTGAGCAACTGGTTAAACTCTTGCAGTAGCACTTAGCAGATGAAAAATAAATAAAAAGTGGCATACCATATATTAAACACTGTATATGAAGCCTGATTACATTACAGTACTAAATTTATAGGGTTCAAATGGGCCTTAAAGTGTATATCAAGCAGCTGCCTATAACAAATATTTTTCAACGCTAGGTTTTACACAATTCTACCTGCTACAAGAAAGTGATAAAAATTAAATAATTACATTTCATATTTATTTGATTAAAAGAATATATTTTTAATACAATGCATAGTAGATAGATAATTACATATACGTTTCCTTCAATGCAAGTCTTCATTACCTGGTAAATTGGGCTAGGTTTAGATGTGGGGCAAGATCGCCACACTTGTAAAAAGCAATCCAAAGTTGGATCACTTTCAGAGGCATTATAACCCTGTAAAAGCTGCACCACTGTGCATGTGAACCGTGTTTTTACCAACCATCCCCCAAGTACGAGTATAACCAAGCTTTTAACCTCTTGAAGGGAATCCAGAGAGGATATAATAGTAAAATAAAAGACAAATGCTTAATTATTTAATAAATAACTATATATATATATATATATATATATATATATATATATATATATATATACATACATACACACACTCACATATACACTATCAAGGGGTCACATAGATGAATGTTATCTGCACACTTCTCCAGTTATTGTTATGACTATGGTGTCCTTTTATCATGCAGCAGTAAATGACCACTGCTCAGTTCTCTGGCATTCTCAAAAGAGACAGTTCTCCTCTGAATGCCTGTTCATGAAGCGGTGTAGATCGCTTCTCCTAATGAGGAGTGAAGTGATCTACAAACACTTTGAACTCTAGAAAACGGCTGCTGTTACTGTAATCTTGCGAGATTACATTAAGAGATCAGTTAAACACAGTTTACTAAGCAGCAGTAAATTGCCGCTGATTTGTTTGCGGCTCCCCTGATTCTCCAGCACTGGGCTGGAGAATCTGGAGGGAGAATTTTCACACAGATAGCCAGTGAAGGACTGACATTGTTCCTTCATACACTGGCCATTTCTGACAGATTCTCTGTGTGCTGAGATGATCAGCGGAGAACATGTTCTCCGCTGATCATCTCTGTTTCCTAAACCACTAATGATCTGAGATCAGAAATGATCCTTAGGGTCTCTGCTGATCTCAGTTTCATAAAAGGACACCTATATCTGAAAGAAAACAACTATGAATCAGCAAAATACAAATTTATGGTCCAGTGGTAAGTTAGCCAGAGAAGTAATACCACTAACATTATTTTAAATCTTGCTGGGAAAACAGCATTAATAATGTTGTACTAATAATATTAAAATACTTTGTGTACTTTTCTAAGATGTACTGCATATTAACTTATAAAAAGTGTGAAAGGACACAAAGAGAACATGGATGGCCACACAATATGAATTCCAGAGGGTCAAAGCCAAATGTATAAGATGTTTCTTTGGTTATACTGTATATGGGCATCTAAAAATAAACACAGAAGGGAAATAAAAATCACGCTGATTTCATACTGCAATAACAACCAACCAAGATAACAGACCATGACGTATACCACTTAATATAAACATATCTGCCACCGGCTGAATGAGTGCATTTTTTCCTGAAGTGTATAAAAATGTGCTTGACTTGTCTCTGATTCCTGATATCTGACCTAAGGCTATATTGTGCTAAAATAGCTGTCATTTATTTAGCCCACCCTTGCTGTCATAGCATTTTGGGTTGCTGCCATCTGTCTTTACACCCTAACTGTGTGTGTGTATATATATATATATATATATATATATATATATACACACACACATACATACATACATACACACACACACTTATATATATATATATCTATCTATACACAAATCCACTGTATACACCATTTTGAGCTTAGCAACAAATGTCACAGATGTCACAGACAATCCTTTTTTTGTAATGAAGGAGTATAAATGGTGAGCGCAAAGACAAATAATAATGAAGAAAGCAGCTGGCACAATGTGGTAAACCCTCTGCTCCTACTTAAACAGACAAATAAAAAAATGGTGCAGCGCTAAATAGCATGAAAAAATTAAACAAATACAAAAATTGTTGCCACACAATATACATGTCAAACATATGAAATGACAGAGATGTAAATATTGCACAATGATGTGTTCCAAAAAGAAAAGGAGCTAATAATAATAGTCCCAAAATGTGATGTTATCAAAATGAAGATCGAATAATGATAGTGACTTCCGTGTTATTCCTCCACCATTATGAACTCACCAGAAGCAAGTAGCAAACTAGCATAGAATGGACTGACACTTTGGGGCAAATCTATTCAATTCCCATCTCCAGTCACCAATCTATCCAAGGGTGGGGTCCCTCCTAAAGTGGGAGCTCATATACAGAACCCGGAGACAGCGTAATATAGTGTAGTATATTTATTTAAAAATTAGCAACCACATGGAGCTGTATACAAACGATGAGATAAAAACCACTCACAAAGATGGCTGCCAGACCATCACATGGACTTGGTGGCGTGACGTCAGCATGTAGGCTCTTCCCTTTTTTGTGTGTCTTAGTAAAGAAAGTAGAAGTTTTAAACAAGTATCTTCTATGCACATTCATTCTTGCACGTACTGATTCAAATTTAGCATTGTGTTGTCTGGAACAGAAACAAGAAACTCACAAATGTAAATTTAGGCTATGTCCATGGCCTTAAAATGAGCTGTCATGCAGTACAGAATGTCCTTTTTGTTGCAATGAAGATGCAAAATGTTGACTACATCAAATAGCTTAGGAAGAACTATAATTAGGTTATTCTTGGCTTGGGTACCAACTAACTGTCTCTGAGTTCCCATAGTTCTGATTTCAAGTGAATGGGATATGGTATGGTATCAAGCATTCTTTGCATGGTTAACAACACTGAATTTAAGTGTCACAATCCTAGTATTTACCTGTGAATGTTAAAATAAACCTGTGTTTGGTGAAGAGGAGAGAAATAAACCAAGCAGCAGGATAGTGTTTACCGACATAAAAGCTGCCATTTCTAAACTTATGTGCACTTCTCCTACCCCAAATGACAATATCCATGCTTGCAAATAGTTCACTCAGGCCCCATGCATTACATTGTGTTGATAGGGGCAGTAGGTGAGCAGGTTCATTTCTATCTGGGATAACAATGTTTAAAAAAGGGTATTTTAAATGTTATTATATAGGTAATGGATAATATATTCAAATTATATAGGCAGTTGATATCTGCTGATAGTCAATATCTAACTTTTAATACAAGATTTAAAGCCTATTAACCAAGGCACAGTCTATTCAAAGCTGAATCTATCCTGCTTTAACGAGCAATACCATGGGACTTATTTAAAAAGAATAGGCAAGTTGAAATCTGTACACCATTTATTGTATTTGCTTGCTACATTAGAGGCATGTTCACCAGACATTTTCAGCTAAATGTAAAGTGATCAAACAGTTGACAGGAATTCTTAAAAAAAAAAAAAAAAAAAAAAAATGGTCTTTGAAAATTTTGAGCACAAGTGCCATATTTATTATACAAAAGATAAAAAAGAGGATCGTAATACGTACAAGCAATTGATTTTGTCACTATCAAGGTGCTGCTTTTTTCTTCACTTACAAGTATTCTACTTAAAATAAATACATATAATATATATACAGTGGGGAAAATACAATAAATGGCCCCGTCCATTGGCCTCTCAATGCGGCAATGTCGGCCTGAACCTTTAGCAGAGAAACAGCCAAAAAGCATAATGTTTTCACCTCCATGCTTGACTGTAGGGATGGTGTTCTTAAAGTCATAGGCAGCATTTTTCTTCCTCCAAACACGGCGAGTCGAGTTAATGCCAAAGAGCTAAATTTTGGTCACCTCTGATCACAGCACTTTCTCCCAATCCTTCTCTGAATCATTTTGATGTTCACTGGCAAACTTCAGACGGGCCTGTACATGTGCTATCTTGAGGAGGGGGACCTCGCAGGTGCTACAGGATTTCAATCCATGGCGGCATATTATGTTACCAATGGTTTGTTTGGTGACTGGTCGCAACTGCCTTGAGATCATTCACAAGCTCCTCCCGTGTAGTTCTGGGCTGATCCCTCACTTTCTCATGATTATCCTTACCCCATGAGGCAAAATCCTGCATGGAGCTCCAGACTGAGGGCGATTGATGGTCATTTTGTATTTCTTCCATCTGCGTATAATCGCTCCAACAGCTGTCTCCTTTTCACCAAGTTTCTTGCTGATGGTCTTGTAGCCCATTCCAGCATTGTGCAGGTCTACAATCTTGTTCCTGACGTCCTTTGACAGCGCTTTGGTCTTGCCCATGATGGTGAGGTTTGAATGGAAGAAAGAGATTCTGTGGACAGGTGTATTTTATACACACACCGAGTTGTCGTTAGGAGCACCTTCTTAAATTGACAGGACTAATCTGTGTACATCATAGCCAGTCTGTGGGAGCCAGAATTACTGTTGGTTGTTAGGGGATCAAATACTTATTTTACTCACTCAACTGAAACTCAATTTATAACAATTGTATCATGTGGTTTTTCTGTATTTTTGGTTGATATTCTGTCTCTATTATTTAAAATACGCCTATATTAAAAATTATAGACCCTTCATTGTACACACACATCTATCAGAACAAGAAAGTCTAAAAGCAAGTAAATGACAATCTGAAAAATGATGGAACTGACTGATCCATTCTATTCCTGAACAAAACCATTGAACTTTCTGTTAAGAATAAAATAATACAGCTAAACAGTCCCTGGTGACTTGATGTCCTCCAGATGTTATGACTTCACCTACTCTATGTAAAACACCAATATATTTTTAATTCCAGATTATTTTTATTAGGCCCCTTTTACACGGGCGTTCCATATGTCCATTTTTCATCTGTCCGTTTACGGATGAAAAACAGACCCCCATGTATTTCTATGGACTTGCGGATGTAAATGGATGAACATCTTTTTACATCTGTTAATGTCCACATCTGATAACATCCATTTTTTTGAACGGAAGAAAACAATATTTTTCTTCTGCAAAAAAAATGGAAAGGACGAAAAACGGATATCAATGGATGTAAACTGACCAAAATGGATGTAAACGGATAAAAACGGCTGTAAACGGATGAAAAACGGATGTAAACCAATGTAAGAGGATGAAAAATGGATGTAAACAGATGAAAAACGGATGAAAAAACGGATGTAAACTCATCTGTTTTTTCTTTGAAAAAACGTGACTGAACTGAAGAAAAAAAACGGAACACTCGTGTGAAAGGACCCTTACAGTATTCTTATAGGGTGATTGAATTCTGCTTCATATTTATAGGTATATTTCAATATTTCATATTAAATATAAAAAAGGGTGGGAACTAATAACACAGTTGTGTTAAGCACAGATGGGAAAATTGGTGTCTGTACAATTGACTTTATTGGTTTTTCTATATAATTAACATTTTGAAGCAGTGAACTTGTGTAGCATTTTATGACTACAAATAATGCACATAAGACAGAAAGCCATCTCATATATGGCAAGCAAATGACCGGAAGAAGCAGAATGTGAGATCTGCTTTCAATTACCATGAGCATGACTGGACTAAGCCTTGTGATGTACTGTGCAGCTAATTAGGCTCACATTGTTGGTGCGTACAGCTGGAGAAGACCAAACTATTGTCAGATTCTGCTCATCGATGTGAAATGTGCTCAGTCTAGTGGTCCGGAATGTCTGATCTATTATGTATTTTTGCTGACAGACTGTCTACCAATCTTCCCTCCCTTAAACATCCTATACACCTCCTATCTCCTTTACTGGCTGAGCCCCATGTCATATTATCTTTGAAGGCACCTAATTTTACCTACAGTATAAATGTCTGCCAGAAGCTACTGGTCAGATATGCAGACATGGCATCAATTTTTCTTGCTATGTAATATGTCTTGATCATTTTGTTTTCAAGACAGACATGCAAAAGGTCTTGTTCACCTTGAAAAGGGACATTTGTCGTTCTTGAGCATGTTTTCTGATCTCTGTAAGTGCCATTGAGGGACAGCCCAGGCGTATGGTATCGCCTGCTGTTAGCAAATGATCTGTGACAATACAGCAAGTGAGCTTTATAGAACCCTCAGGGGCTGTGAGAATCCTGCAGACCTAGTCCTCCCTCTCAATTCGTTAGTTTGGCTTTTATAGCTCCCCTGAACCATTTTCTATCTTTTGTATAAAATTAACTTCTGCACTATGAGTGCAGAGCTTGATGGGCCTTAGAGCTATGGGCATTAAAATGGAAAGTGAAGAAACTAGTCCATAAAATTAAGCAACATTATTCTAAAGTCATAAAACATCAGAGATGTGTTTTGTAGCCAAGAAAAAAAAGACACCGCACAGTATGAGGACAAGTACAAGTAAGATCAAAACTGAAAGGCAAAAGTTCATAATACTGTAGACACTATTATAACCTGCACTATATTAATTGGGAAAAGTTTTTTTATATATATATATATATATATATATATATATATATATAAAACATTCGATTATTTTTAATAATACAGCAAAATAGCTATGTTCTGCCTTTGTATACTGTGCTTGAGTTGCACCTATTGGGAAACTACCACTATTTTGTAAAAAATCCTGTATCAGATCAGACTCTAGCGCACCAATTTGTGAGGATTCTCACAGTAGGGTGAGTGTTAGGGTCAGGGATTTGAGGGGTTAATTTAGGTTTAGAGTAAATGTTATGTTTTGGGGGGAACAAAAAAAGACAACTGTACCTTTTGATAAAAATTATTATTGTTATTTTCTCACCACACTAAAAGTGTAACATTTATTTAGAAAAAAGAAATAAACCTCAAAAGAAGACACCCCCAAAAACCAAACCCTGTGAAAATAAATACACATAAATAAATGCAGCTGCCCCTTTAGGTGACAATGAATCACTTGTGCATAAAGTGAAATGAAAAAAGGATTTGGCACTTGCCTTATTAAAAACTACTATGCATATACTATATACAGTTGCAAGAAAAAGTATGTGAACCCCTTGGGATTATGTGGAGTTTTGCATGAATTGGGCATAAAATGTGCTCTGAACGTCATCTAAGTCACAACAATAGAAGAACACAGTCTGCTGAACATAATACTACACAAACATTAGATGTTGCCATGGTTTAATTGCACATAACATGTAAACATTCACAGTGCAGGGAGGAAAAAGAATGTGAATTTTTGGACTTAATAACTGGTTGACCCTCCTTTGGCAGCAATAACCTCATCCAAACGTTTCCTGTAGTTGCAGATCAGACCTGCACAACGATCTGGAGTAATTTTGGACCACTCCTCTTCACAAAACTGTTTCAGTGTAGCAATATTCTTGGGATGTCTGGTGTGAATCGCTCTTTTTTAGGTCATGCCACAGCATTTCAATTGGGTTGAGGTCAGGACTTTGATTGGGCCACTCCAGAAGGCGTATTCTGTGCTGTTGCAGCCATTGTTTTGTTGAATTACTTGTATGCTTTGGGTCATTGTCCTGTTGCATCACCCATCCTCTGCGGAGCTTCAGTTGGCGGACAGATGGTCGTACGTTTTCCTGCAAAATGTCTTGATAAACTCTGGAATTCATTTTCCCATCAATGACAACAATCCGTCCAGGCCCTGAGGCAGCAGAGCAGCCCCAAACCATGATGCTCCCTCTGCCATGTTTTACAGTGGGGATGAGGTTTTGATGTTGGTGTGCTGTGCCTTTTTTTCTCCACACATAGTGTTGTGTGTTCTTCCCAAACAACTCAATCTTGGTTTCATCTGTCCACAGTATATTTTGCCAGTAGTGCTGTGGAACATCCAGGTGCTCTTTTGCAAACTTCAAATGTGCTGCAAAATTCTTTTTGGACAGCAATGGCTTCCTCCGTGGTGTTCTCCCATGTACTCCATTCTTGTTTAATGTTTTCCTTATTGTAGATGTGTCAACAAAAATGTTAGCATGTGCCAGCTGTCCATTATGAAATAGCAGACGTGCTAACACATGTAGTCAGAACAGCACCAGTTGCACAGCTCCCGATGTACACAGAACAATGTCTTTTGGCACACTTACTTGTGAAGGTTAGTGCTCCCTGTGACTGTGCGTGCAGCCTAATGCTGCCATCTGTTGGCTGTTACAAAACTAGTCTCTAAATTTTTTGATACCACCTCATATATGAAGAGAAAGACGTGGTACAGTAATGAGCCAGTTGCTTGGAAGGCTTTCCTAAAAAAAATATCAGTGTCTACAGTTTACATCATGCAATTGCTATATTTAAAATGGGTATGTGTACATAAAACTTACATTTAAAAGACATACATCTATAATATCTATTTTATTTAAGTATTTTAATACAAAATGTGTATGTAAGAAAAATATTATATACTGCCATATATAGCCTAACATTTATAAAAAGAAAATGCAGAAAGGCTGGAATTGTTTGTTTCTCCTTAACTAGTGAAAAGTGGAGAAGATCAATCCATAATTCTGTTAGGCCACACAACAAAATCCCTGATGAATATTCAAGTGCTGAACATATGCTTCAATTGTTACACAGCAGAACAATGCAGCCAGCTATAGGTATAATCCTGTCCTAAATAGCTTATTGTTAATGTTGTATGAAAGTACACAGAAAAAATGATACTGGATTAACTGTTAAGCAGTCTACTTTACCATGTCTCAGAAGCAAAATATTCCAATGTATTTTACATAAGAGCAGAAAAGAAGAGCAAAAACCATCCACTAACAAAAAATCATTTAAAAACCAGTTAATGTTGTAACCTGCAATTCAACAAAATGCAAACAATTGGTCAACAACTTGTTACATATTTAAATATGAATTTTCTGGGATCTGTACTTGGTAAATATATATATATATATATACCGTATTTTTCGCTCCATAAGACGCACTTTTTTCCCCCCAAAAAAGGGGGGAAAATGTCAGTGCGTCTTATGGAGTGGCCGGTCCGGTATTTCTGCCGCCGCCGTGTCAGAATATCGGGCAGGCCGCTCAGCTCTGCAGCGGGACCTTACCTGTTCCTCTATCCAGCGGCGTGCTGTCTTCCCGGCTTCTGTAGTGTGGGCGCTTGGCTTGACAGCCAAGTGCCAAGTTGGCATGCGCAAGAAGCGGTGCGCTTTGTGAGTGGTAAGGCGGCACCTGGGACATATGACAGGTCCCAGATGCCGCCGGACCAATCACAAAGCGCAGCGCTTCTCGCTCATGCGCACTGGGCACCCGGCTGTCAAGCCGAGCGCCCACACTACAGAAGCCGGGAAGACTGCGCGCCGCTGGATAGAGGAAACAGGTAAGGTCCCGCTGCAGAGCGGATACTAACCAAAGAAAAACTCCGTGGAAGTAAGAGCGGGTACCTGTCAAATTCAGGTACCCGCTCCCACCCTCCCCAAAGGTCAGCAGTCATCTCCTGTACTGTCCACAGTCTCTGGTCATCCTTGTACTGTCTGCAGTCTCTGGTCATCTCCTGTACTATGTCCGCAGTCTCTGGTCATCTCCTGTACTATGTCCGCAGTCTCTGGTCATCTCCTGTACTATGTCCGCAGTCTCTGGTCATCTCCTGTACTATGTCCGCAGTCTCTGGTCATCTCCTGTACTATGTCCGCAGTCTCTGGTCATCTCCTGTACTATGTCCGCAGTCTCTGGTCATCTCCTGTACTATGTCCGCAGTCTCTGGTCATCTCCTGTACTATGTCCGCAGTCTCTGGTCATCTCCTGTACTATGTCCGCAGTCTCTGGTCATCTCCTGTACTATGTCCGCAGTCTCTGGTCATCTCCTGTACTATGTCCGCAGTCTCTGGTCATCTCCTGTACTATGTCCGCAGTCTCTGGTCATCTCCTGTACTATGTCCGCAGTCTCTGGTCATCTCCTGTACTATGTCCGCAGTCTCTGGTCATCTCCTGTACTATGTCCGCAGTCTCTGGTCATCTCCTGTACTATGTCCACAGTCTCTGGTCATCTCCTGTACTATGTCCGCAGTCTCTGGTCATCCCTGTACTGTCCGCAGTCTCTGGTCATCTCCTGTACTATGTCTGCAGTCTCTGGTCATCTCCTGTACTATGTCTGCAGTCCATTGGTTCAGAAAATTTTTTTTTTCTGTTTTCTGCCTCTAAAACCTAGGTGCGTCTTATGGTCAGGTGCGTCTTATGGAGCGAAAAATACAGTATATGTATATATATATATAACAACACTTTGTTTCTTCTTTTTTTTCTTTTGTTTATTGGTGAAAGGTTAAAACCAGGTCCCCCTTTTTATTTGTCCTGGTGATTGTCACTGGGACAGAAAATGAAGGAAAACAAGAAGTGAGTATCTTCCAATAAGGATATCTCTTCCAATGTCAACAGTAGAAAATGGGAATTTCCTTCATTTGCAGAATTTTCCTCTCACTTCCTGTCCCATATCTAGGATAGATAGCAAAAATTACCTGTCAGGAGTTTAACCCTCCCCTACTCTATCTAAAATATAAAGAAAAAATTTGGTTATACATACACATGCAATGCATTTACCCATACAGTACCAATATATAGTATATACATATTTTTTTTTATCAGTGCCAACACATCCTGCAACACTGTGTGTAAACATAAAGGAGTTGGTGCATAAAATAGATACTGTAGATAAAAGCCTAAAGGTACATTAGTCTTCTACTAACAAAACTTGGTGTCAAAAAGTTTTGAAGTCCAAATGAACTTTCAGTCTAAATCAGCCTAACACATTCTGGGGGCATTTAAACAAAAAGTGTACTAAGTCGTACAGTTGGTTTTCTTTGGAAAGTTAAACCTTGCTATGGTCCTACCATATGTAAGAAACTAGCCACCCTCTCTTACTCACTCCCAAGATGGATTATGGACTATGGGATTTGTAGTTTGCATAGAACAGTACAGATGACTGCAACTAATATGCAGTACTCATTCCAAATAAATGGAAGTGAGAGAAAATGAGAGGTTTGAGAGCTCAGTAGAAAGAAAACATAGTAAGAAATGTTCTTAAAAATAGATCACAGAGCTTTAATGTAGTGGATATGCATAGATTTTAATTGAGGAACAACAATATTGTTAAATGCCACTTTTACCTTGGAGAATGGATAAGGCATTTTTTTAATGTTAGTGTACGACACCTTGTACCTTAGAAGATGAATGCTAGAAAAAAGCAGGAATGGTAAATCTGTTGATTTGATATTTTGCTCTTGTTCATTGTTGTTCTACTTACTGTGAAAACTTGGTACCACATTCCAAACAAAAAGTGTGCTTGTACTATAAGCACAAAGTGATGTACAGGCTTACACAGGGGCGGACTGACAACTCATGGGGTCCCCGGGCAATAGGGGATCATGGGACCCCTGTGCCCTTGCCCAAACTCAAAAAAGCCTATGAAAAAGGTTCCAGGGGCATCTCATGGGGCCCCCTACTGACCCTGGGCCCTCGGGCAGTGCCCGAGTTTCCAAATGGTCAGTCCGCCCCTGGGCCTACAACAGCTCATAAAATAAAGCATATCTCCTAAGACTTAAGATATTTGAAGTGGATTTTTTTAATAAATTAAAAGCATTAAAACGGCAGAGTCCACATGAAATGTATATGTATGGAAGTCTAGTTTTAAATCTGCACTGGTAATGCAAAAAAGCACAGCAAGCTAAACCTGAGTGAATACTAAGTTCCCACAGACACCTTTTGCACTATTAAAATATTTACTGACAGCCTGCTCAATTTAGCCTAAAGAGGAAATGATTACAATGCATGTTGTGTATATGTAATAGGATGCACAGTATGTGTGCAAAGTCCAGGGTAAAGAAGGAGGAAAACAAGTTAGTGATGAGTTGGAATAATGGTGATTCTGCTGGTCTAGCGTACTGTAATAGCTGCAAAATTACCCAATAAATGGGGCCCAGTAGTGTCATCTCAAAGCATTTCACAGAAGTACATCAATCTATTCAGATGCTTTTGCTCATGAAACCAGCTGTAATATTCCACAGAAGCCATGATCAGAACACTATATTGAGGCTATTTTGGGGCTGCCGCTAGATTGACTTAAAAGACATTAACTTCCATACCACTCAACCAGTCAGTTAAAAAAATAAGACAAAACAAAAAGGAGTGTTTCTAAATTGTTTTTCTACTCCCATTGAAAGAAAAAACACAGAAAAATACTGTGCAATATGTGTAAATGCAATACATTTGAACACCACAAAATCAATTTCACTTCAAATGTATAAAAGCATTCACTAATGCGTTTTATTATGACAATTTCCCTGTTTAGCTGCTGTAATTACCAGAAATCAGCCTCTAGTAATACCCTTTACAGAAGCACTCAGATTGGGAAAGAGAGGGGACCTACACTAGAAACAGAAGAAGAGAAGAGGAATGACTGGCTCAGTGTTCTATCAATGTTTTATTGTCCAATCAGCAAGCAGGGGTACATTTTTATTGACCAAGCTGTGCTGTCTCACAGGTATGCCTACATCATAAGAGATTGGCTGTATTGAGATACAAATATTTTGGCAAGGAAAACCTTCCAATACATATATTTTTATGGTTTAAAACAATGCCAATTCTTTAACTTCAAGTCCGGACACTTTCACCCTCTTCCAGTTCAGGCCAATTTTCAGCTTTCAGCACTATCACACTTTGAGTGACAATTACTCAGTCATGCAACACTTGTACCCATATGAAATTTTTATCCTTTTTTAAAGAAAGATGGAACTTTCTTTTGGTGGCATTTGATCACCACAGCGATTTTTATTTTTTGCTATATAAATGAAAAAATACCGAAAAGTTTGAAAAAAATTTTTTTTTCTTAGTTTTTGTTATAAAATTTTGCAAATAGATAATTTTGCTTCATAAATGTAGGCCAAAATGTATTCTGCTACATTTCTGTGGTTAAAATAACCCAAAACAGTTAATATTACAGTAATACCTTGGTTTACAAATTTAATTCGTTCTGTAGGACTTTTCGCATAGCGAAATATTTGTAACCCGAAACGCCATTTCCCATAGAAACGCACTGAAAACCAATTAATCCGTTCCTGAGGTCAGAAAAAAGTAAATGCTAATAAAATACTGCATGAGTTATTTTATCAAATCATGCGGAATTTTAGTAGTGACAACCATGTGTTAATGTTTCAGCCCATTTACAAATTGGCGTGGGGTCCCCCCTCTCATCCATACCAAGCCCTTCGGGTCTGGTATAGATTTTTAGGGGAACTCCCACACGATAATTTAATAAAAATGGTGTGGGGGTTCCCCACAAAATCCATACCAGACCCTTATCCGAGCATGCAGCCCAGCAGTTCAGGAAGGGGGGGGGGGGGACGAGCGAGCGCCCCCCCTCTCCTGAACCATACCAGGCCACATGCCTTTAACATGAAGGGTGCTTTGGGGCAGGGAGGGTTCGCCCCCAAAGCACCTTTTCCCCCATGTTGTTGGGACAAGGGCCTCTTCCCCACAAGCCTGGCCGGTGGCTGTGGGGGTCTGCAGGCAGGGGGCTTATCGGAATCTGGAAGTCCCCTTTAACAAGGGGGCCCATGTTGAGGGCACGTGGCCTGGTATGGTTCAGGAGGGGGGGGCGCTTGCTCACCCCCCCCTTTCCTGACCTGCCTTTCCTGACCTGCCGGGCTGCATGCTCGGATAAGGGTCTGGTATGGATTTTGGGGGGGACCCCACGCCATTTTTTTATATTTTGGCATGGGAGTTCCCCTCAAAATCCATACCAGACCCGAAGGGCTTGGTATAGATGGGAGCCCCATACCGCTTTTTTAATTTATTATGGTGCCGGTTTTTAAATGTAATTACCACTTTTTTTTTCTTCACTATAGCTCAGAAATTCTGCTGTCACTTTCCCCCCAGCTAAAAGAAAGAACGTTTTCTTTTCGTTTATTTCCCTGAGTTAAGAGAAACAATGTTTCCTTTTAGTTTATTAAAAGAAACAAAGTTTCCTGTAACTCCAGGGAAAGTGACAGCTAATTCTGTGAACTATAGTGAAGAAAAAAATTCCAGCAATTGCATTTAAAAATCAGCACTGACATACACTTCGTATTGTGAAAATTTGTTTTAAAAATTCGTAAACCGAGGCATTATTTTCAATGGACTTTCATTCGTAAACCGAAAATTAAGTTAACCGAGGCATTCGTAAACCGAGGTATTACTGTATTTAGTCTGTGTGAAAGCTATAGAGTCTACAAACTATGGGATATATATTTGAAAATTGATCAGTTGAGATCCTAAAATGCCGGATGCTGGTATGGCATATGGCAGTGATCAGGACACTGATAAGGGGTATGGCGGTGATTAGGACATTAGCATGATGTAAGGAGGTGATCAGGACGCTGGTATGGCAGTAGCGAGGACGCTGTGTTATGGGATACGGTTGTGATCAGGATGCTGGTATAGGATATGGCAGTGATCACAACGCTGGTATTGGGTATGGACTGCCATACCCAATACCAGCGTTGTGGTCACCGCCATATCCTATACCAGCATCCTGATCACAACCATATCCCATAACACAGTGTCCTGGCTACTGCCATAGCAGCGTCCTGATCACTGGATCACTGGCATCACTGGATCAGAACGCTGGTATGGGGTATAGTGGTGATTAGGGTGATGGTATAGAAGTGATCAGGGCACCAGTATGGGGCATGGCGGTAATCAGGATGCTGGTATGGTGCATGGCGGTGATCAGAATGCTGGCATGGGGTATGGCGGTGATCAGGGTGCTGGTATGGTCTATGGAGGTAATCATGGTGCTGATATGGCATATGGCAGTGATCAGGGTGTTGGTTTGGGGCATGGTGGTGATCAGGACTTTGGTATGGTGTATGGGGGTGTTTTGTGTTCACTGGGACAGTGATCACCCGAACACAGTGGTAATGTGATCCACTGTGTCTGGGCGACACCGATCACTGGGCTCCAGGGTGCACGCTCTGTGAGCAGTGCGGTCGGTGTCACCCGGTGCGGACCACACCCCCTGCACCTGCCTCGGGATGCCACTGCTCTAGAGCCAATAGGGGAACAAACAAATCCACATGTATATTTTTGGACTATGGGAGAAAACTGAAGTATCCACAGAAGTATATAAGAGATCTTTATACAAATGCCATGCAAAAAATGTTCCTGGTAGAACACTAAAACAGGAATCAAATTCTGCAAGGCAAGAGTGCTAACCAGAATACTGCTACCAATCCATAGTCTGAAAGCACATAACTTTTAAAAAACAATTTGTAACATGATTCAGTAGGTGCAATCATGTGAAATTTTGCAGCTGCACAAAAACAATTGCAACAGGTAAACACAGAATGTTCTTTGTTATCAGTGTTGAGACATGCGGACAACTTGCTCACAACCCATGTAGAGTTTAGCATATGAGCACTGAAGAGAAGATAGCTTTCCAGAATGAAAAAATAGGCTTTTCTGAGAGTGTAATCATGGCAATGAGAAATTATTTTGTTCTTCCATATGCACATTTATTATTAAATGTATTTTCATAAACAATTTAAATAAAAAGTATTCATTTTGTTCTTTAATTTTATTAGCCTTTAGAGCTATTAAAAAGCAATGTCATCTTCTAATGAGCCATTAAAGCTATTTTAATCTTACTCGATTCTAATCTTATACTAATAGATTGGCTACAAGTCCCCATAGGCCTGACAAAATAATAAAGAGCCATTAACATAATTGGTACCTTCAAGGAAAAGGCTTCACAAACTAGCTACAATTCATTATGCCTCACAGGTTTAACAGTAATTTAACATTTCCTACTTTGGAGAAAGTTTGAAGTGCTATGTATTTGTGCAAAAACAGAAAAAAAAAAAGAAACACCAGCACCATCAACAACAAAAACATAACTTAAATATTCCCTCAAATTGATTGAGGAAATGAGATTTGACCTTTCTTCTAGGGAGACTAGAATTGTTTCTCTTGAGTCTCTCATTTTTGCCACAATGCCAACGGGGGGGGGGGGAACGAGTACTCGATTTTGACAGCTCACACATGCGCAGTAGGCACCAGACTGTGAAGCCATAAGCTGTCACAACCCAGTGCCCACAGTTGAGATGCCGGCACCAGGGACAGAAGTCTGAGTGAAGGAATGGCTCGGGGGGAAATCGCTGGATCCTGGGACAGGTGTCTGTTTATTAAAAGTCAGCAGCTACAGTTTTTGTAGCTGCTGACTTTTAAAAAACATAAAAATGGCTGGAGCTCCTCTTTAACATTGACAGTTAAATACATAAGAATAGCAGCATCTGGATCTAATGGTGACAACTAGATTATGTCTTTTTATGTAAATTGTTTCTCTCAATCTGAACCTATTTTATTGAACAACATGCATCTATTTCTATATGTATCTATATCCAACTTAAAAGATTCAGATTCCAAGAATGTTTCAGTTCCTTATGTAAGCATGTGTAAAACTGTGTCTAAAACATTTTATTGTAGAATACATAAAACATTTCATCTTTCACCAGATTCTTAGTGAAGCCAAGATGAGGCAATAGGTTAAAGATCAAAGAAAAAAAAAAATAGTATCAACAGGGCCACTAGAGGATATTGCTATACTGTATATTACAGTACACTGCAGTGGTTTAGGCGGTAGGGGGACGGTGTTATGCCTGTTTCACATAAATAAACATATGTTGTTGTGCTTATTTTAAATAGAACTTAAAGTATATGTAAATGCAAACCAAATTATATTAACAATAGTGAACATTTATAATTGCAATGTCAATAGTCAACTGTGTGTGACAGCCCACCATGTGGCAGGGCAGAGCAGTGCTTTCACCCAGGGCTACATCATTTTTCCATTTAAAAGTATTTTTTACAGCATAATAGCTCTACTTGATAGCAGTACATGAGGCAGTTCCAACACAGAAACTCCAAATTAAATGCCTGTTTGCATATAATGTGGTGACCTGCGTTTTACCACACTGGATGAACACAGGTCACTGCTAGGACACACTGCAACACATCCTGGAAGTACAATGCAGTGAGCTGCAGTAAAAAGCAGACATTCTGAAGTTTATTGCAGCGTACAGTAAGGGATCGCATGTGACATGAATGAAGATCACTTTAAATAAAATTAAGAGAAAATAAGGGAACTATGTGATGTACTGATTGAATCGAGAGATTCTCATGAGCATTCTCCAATTCTACAAATCTACTCCCTTATACACCAAATCAATAACTACAAAACAAAAAGCAGCTGGGATGTGCTGGGATAGAGGAGACAAGGCAGAGGATATTGAGGCTGCTTGTTTGCAGCTGCTGAAAGGAGGGGTGACTTGGTGGAACTATAAGTCCCAGGAGGGGTGTTTAATATACAGGTGAAACTTGAAAAATTAGAATATCGTGCAAAAGTTCATCTATTTCAGTAATGCAACTTAATTAAACTAATATATGAGACAGACTCATTACATGCAAAGCAAGATAGTTCAAGCCGTGATTTGTCAAAATTGTGATGATTATGGCTTACAGCTCATGAAAACCCCAAATCCACAATCTCAGAAAATTAGAATATTACATGCAATCAATAAAACAAGGATTATACATAGAACAATATCGGACCTCTGAAAAGTATAAGCATGCATATGTACTCAGTACTTGGTTTGGGCCCTTTTGCAGCAATTACTGCCTCAATGCGGCGTGGCATGGAAGTTATCAGCCTGTGGCACTGCTGAGGTGTTATGGAAGACCAGGATGCTTCAATAGCGGCCTTCAGCTTTTCTGCATTGTTCGGTCTCATGTCTCTCATCTTTCTCTTATCAATGCCCCATAGATTTTCTATGGGGTTCAGGTCAGGCGAGTTTGTTGGCCAATCAAGCACAATAATCCCATGGTCATTGAACAAGGTTTTGTTGCTTTTGGCAGTGTGGGCAGGTGCCAAATCCTACTGGAAAATGAAATCAGCATCCCCATAAAGCTTGTCTGTGGAAGGAAGCATGAAGTGCTCCAAAATCTCCTGGTAGACGGCTGCGTTGACCCTGGACTTAATGAAGCACAGTGGACCAACACCAGCAGATGACATGGCTCCCCAAATCAACACAGACTGTAGAAACTTCACACTGGACTTCAAGCATCTTGCAGTGTGTGCCTCTCCATTCTTCCTCCATACTCTGGGTCCTTGGTTTCCAAATGAGATGCAAAAGTTGCTCTCATCAGAAAAGAGGACTTTGGACCACTGAGCAACAGACCAGGTCTGTTTTTGGTTAGCCCAGGTAAGATGCTTCTGAAGTTGTTTCAGGAGCGGCTTGACAAGAGGAATACGACATTTGAATCTCATGTCCAGGATCCGTCTGTGTGTGGTGGCTCTTGATGCACTGACTCCAGCCTCAGTCCACTCCTTGTGAAAGTCCCCAACACTTTTGAATGGCCTTTTCCTGACAATCCTCTCCAGGCTGCGGTCATCCCTGCTGCTTGTGCACCTTTTTCTTCCACACTTTTCCCTTCCACATAACTTTCTATATATGTGCTTTGATACAGCACTTTGGGAACATCCAACTTCTTTTGCAATTACCTTTTGAGGCTTTCTCTCCTTATGGAGGGTGTCAGTGATGGTTTTCTGCACAACTGTCAGGTCAGCAGTCTTTCCCATGATTGTGATTCCTACTGAACCAGACTGAAAGACCATTTAAAGGCTCAGGAACCCTTTGCAGGTGTTATGGCTTAATTAACTGATTAGAGTGAAAAACTTTGAGCCAAGAATATTGCACCTTTTCATAATATTCTAACTTTCTGAGATTGTGGATTTGGGGTTTTCATGAGCTGTAAGCCATAATCATCACAATTATGACAAATCACGGCTTGAACTATCTTGGTTTGCATGTAATGAGTGCATCTCATATATAATTTCACCTTTTAAGTTGCATTAAGGAAATAAATGAACTTTTGCACGATATTCAAATTTTTTCGAGTTGCACCTGTAGAAAGGAAGAAAAAGGAATTAAAAGTCTTGGCTTAGGGAGTCTCATGTGGAAAGTGAAGAGGAACTACAGTTTTAACCAAAAAAAGCAAGGAGCCAGAAGGTGCCGTCATATTGTTTGTCTATACAATCTACTATATTTAGAGTTACACATGTACTGCTGATTTTGGAACAACATGTCCCAGAACACTCAAGGGAGTTAATACTTAGCCATCCTTGGTCAGATGAGGAGAGAATACTTTGTAGTACTGACAGAGTAAATTGAAGTGAAAATCTGCCAATGAGCTCTTAAATACAAAAAAGGCATCTCAGGAACAGCTTATGCATTATGCAAATGGTAATAAGGAATAAAAGTCCTGGATTTAGTCACTGAGAAATCTACAGAGCATTTCCCAAAAAATCAACACATTGCAAATATAAAATATAAAAAAAGAATAAGGAGACAATCCAAGGTGAGCTACCAAATCTAGGGTTCAGGACCTATTCTGGGTGCCACTCTGTGCTTAAGTTTTATTCTGTTGTATCAAAAGAAAGAAAATGAAAAGGCTTTTTTAGGGCACATATTGCCTGTTCACAATGAATCTAATTCTGCATCAAAAGCACAGGAGATAAAGCAGCTGGCTCCAGGTCACATGTCAAACAGAGCCATTACTTTTCCCTCTGTGATAAGAATAATGTCACAGAGTCTCCTAAGATACGCTTCACATTCCCTACAGTCCTAGTACCAACTCAATTATTTCAATGATCTTAAAGTGCTGGGTGGCAGGCGGTTAGAGCAAACGTGGTTAACCCTTTATAATGTCAAGACCACAAAAGATTCAAGGTATTTATTATCAGGTTTAGGAAGCTTGGCACTGAGATGAAATATCAATGTACTGAAACTATTAATCAGACAGAGAAACCGAAATAAAGCCGAGCTAGTGGAACATGACATGGCCAAAAGGTAGAGACTATCACAGGTTAACAGCACATATCAAAGATATATGGCTTGCAAAGGTTTGAATGGATCCTGACCCACATTTAAAAGCATAAAGTTCAAACAAGGTATAGCCCAGGGCCACAATTCTTTATGGCAGAGTTGCCTCCTGTAAGTGAAAAAATATGTACAGTATATTTCCTTAGGTGACGTCCACTTCCCTTCCAAGGTAGCCTTTCATAGAAACTATCAGATGATCTTTCACTATTTAATTTTCATTGGAACTAAAGTTTGTATATGGCACTGTGACGGAGGTGTAGGCGGGTCAGAATGCACACAGAGAATGATAAACACACAAGGGTTTTATTGAAGGATGTGAGGCACTTGGTCAGGGTAAT
The DNA here is from genome assembly GCF_062004578.1 of Staurois parvus. Taxonomy (NCBI): domain Eukaryota; kingdom Metazoa; phylum Chordata; class Amphibia; order Anura; family Ranidae; genus Staurois; species Staurois parvus. The sequence continues at coordinate 4,222,581 of NW_028318342.1, read as the reverse complement.
AAGGGTAGCGCCCAGGCACACAATAGGGGGGAGTCCAGGCAAAGATGATCCGGGCACACAATAGGGCAGTTCAGGCAACAATAATCTGGGCACACAGTGGGGCAGTCCAGGCAAAGATAACTGGGCACACAATGGGGCAGTTCAGGTAGCAGTAATCCGGGCACACAGTGGGGCAGTCCAGGCAAAGATAACTGGGCACACAATGTGGCAGTTCAGGTAGCAATAATCCGGGCACACAATGGGGCAGTTCAGGTAGCAATAATCCGGACACACAGTGAGGCAGTTCAGGCAAAGATAACTGGGCATACAATGGGGCAGTTCAGGCAGCAATAATCCGGGCACACAGTGGGGCAGTTCAGGCAAAGATAACTGGGCACACCATGGGGCAGTTCAGGCAAAAATAATCCGCAACATGCGGCTTCCAGGGACACTCGGCAACGGACAGCTTCCAGGGACACTCGGCAGCGGTCAGCTTCCAGGGACACTCAGCAACGGACAGCTTCCAGGGACACTCAGCAACGGACAGCTTCCAGGGACACTCAGCAACGGACAGCTTCCAGGGACACTCAGCAACGGACAGCTTCCAGGGACACTCAGCAACGGACAGCTTCCAGGGACACTCAGCAACGGACAGCTTCCAGGGACACTCAGCAACGGACAGCTTCCAGGGACACTCAGCAACGGACAGCTTCCAGGGACACTCAGCAACGGACAGCTTCCAGGGACACTCAGCAACGGACAGCTTCCAGGGACACTCAGCAACGGACAGCTTCCAGGGACACTCAGCAACGGACAGCTTCCAGGGACACTCAGCAACGGACAGCTTCCAGGGACACTCAGCAACGGACAGCTTCCAGGGACACTCAGCAACGGACAGCTTCCAGGGACACTCAGCAACGGACAGGGTGCAGGGGTGCTCAGTAGACAGGCTTGCAGGGTCTGGCAGGGTCTTGGCTGTGGGGTACGGCCGCAAATCAGACACCTCACAGCACTCTGCCCCGAGCAGGGGACAAACGGGGCTTCAGAGGGCAGTGTGTCTTGGCCGCAGCTTTAAGACTATACAGGCAGTATAGGACCACAAGTCCCAGTAGTGCACAAAACAAAACACAGTTCAATGGATCTCCTAGTTAGGGCTCAGCCAGGAGTGGTTCTGAGATCCTGACTCAAACTCTCCCATTCATAAAGAGACAGTATGGCCCTTTCAATTGACCAAGCCCCAAACTCCTGGTGCACACAATAGGGGCTTTCCCAGCCACACAACCCCATGCTGTCTGCGCTCCCTGCTGAGATCAATCCCATTTCCCACCCCCTGCGAGGCACAGGAACTCCAAATTGTGGACAAACAGACAAGCTGACTGTTTGGCCACAAACAAAACAACACAAAAATAAAAGAATATTTCTGCTGTCCATCACAGGCACCAAATTATACTAAATATCTATTATAATTCATGTATTATATACAGCAAATCAGACTATAATTCAGCTGTGGTCTACAAATACACTATCTTGGGCACTGTAATTTTTTTTCTTTTATGTGCCATCACATCTTGTCTTCCTTACATTTTGACCAACTAGGATGGTTTGTGACATATTAGTCTTGACCTGCACTTAAAGATAACTGGTTGCCAGAGTTCAATGCAGATGATAGAATGCGGCAAGCATCCACCATGGACATACTGGAGAAATACCAGTGCTCTTTGCTAACTGAAACCTGCAGCACAGATATAATGTATATATGTTTGACGTAATGAGAATGAATTCAGAGGACGCTAGTTATACTACCACTAAATCTTGGCATACAATAATGGCTGTCACAGTCTTCCTACTAGGCATCTTGTAGTGAAAAAGTAGTGAAGGTAAATACTACCAAGTCCCCGGTTATTAAAGGAACCTGAGTCAGATGTGAATTTTGATTCCTTTGCAATCATGGCACCAGTAAAAATATAGTTTTAATAATTTATAAGATAAAAAGAGGCTTTCACACTACAGACCGCTGTTTTCTGAGGCATTTGTGTATATTGTAATTTTCTCCAATAGGGAGCTGAGCAGAAACCATGGTTTATATTCTTTGTCAAAATATGGCTGAGTCTACTAAAAGTCTAGCCCTGCTAGATCACTTCAGGCTGTTGCTTTTGCAGGTATAGCTATGTAAAACATTAAAAATAAGTGCTTATACTGCTTAAAATCCAGTTATACACTGTCTCACTCTGCTCTGCACATGCTCAGTTGCCCATTTTTAGGCACTGTGCTGAATTTGTAGAGGCTGATCTGCTGACAGTCTGAAGATTAAACCTATCGATTTAACACTTTCAAAAAACAGTTACTTTCCTGGCATGCCAGGAATGCTAGCTGTCACATTTGCTTGTGTTCTCAACCAAACTGCCAAACCATCAAATTACTGGTGTCATAACTGATCACGTGTGCAACACCATGGCAGTTGCAGATCAAACAGATGGCAGCTTCCTTGGCTAAAAAGGATATGAGGGTTTAGTTCTGCTTTAACTGCTCTTTAACTGAAACTCAGGGCTTTGGGCTTCAACAAAATGGCAACCTCCAGCACAAAGAAACAGGAAAAATTCTGGCGGCAATTATTTATCAATTGTTATGACTAAAGTTCTGCTTTAAGCCTCTGCATTATTTGCATTCGTGTAGGTCAGAAACTCAAAACTGGCCATCAGAAACTAATTTGCTTAGTGTTTGTTTTAAGTACATAAGTCATAAAGGTAAAAAATCATCAGTGTTAAAACATCCAATAACATTCCACAGTAGCACAAATGAAAATAATTTGAATCAAAAAATCTAATTAAATAAGTTCTTTAAAAAAGTCCATAAAGTACCAATAAAATGCTTTTTCTCTCTTCATTAAAGGTAATAACTGTGAATCCACCAGAAAATTGAATGTGCAGGTCCCTCTCCCTTCAGAGTATCACTCACTAGATCCAATTGCCACTCACTCTCATGACTGGCAATAGCGCAAAGGAATTTACTCTCAGCCACCAACACTTTCCTTCGGCTCTCAAACCATTACAACATATAGGAAAAAAAGAAAGATCTCCAATGATGTAGTATTTCAGATTATATACACTGCTCAAAAAAATTAAAGGAACACTTTTAATCAGAGTATAGCATCAAGTCAATTAAACTCCTGGGATATTTACTTACTTAACCACCTTCCATCCAGCTATTGTATATAAACGGCCGGACGGTGGCAGTGCAGGGTCGGGTGGCCATTTATAAACGGCTTCCCCACCCCCTGCTTGTGCGATCCGAAACCCGCTGTGTCCTCCGGACACAGTGGAACACCAATCATCATACGGGACCTCTGTGCGAGGTCCTGATCATGTGATCACTGATTGGCTTCTGACATCATTGCTTACCACGTGTGAAATCTGTGAATGATCACAGAGGTCCCATGGTACAAGGCCATTCACAGCAGCCTTGTACCATGTGACAGTAGTTCCCAATGGCTGCAAGAATGCAGCCGGAGAGAAGGAGAAATGATTGCTTTTGCAGCCTTTATGGGTGTAAAAGCAATCAGTGTAAAAAAAAAAAAATCTTCATCACCCCTCACAAGTAGTACAGTGTCACCATGGTGACACTGTACTGCTAGGGTGACAGTATGTAAAAAAAAACAAAAAACAAATAATAATATAAAAAAAAATATAAATGTAAAAAAAAAGTTTAAAAATTATAACTTTTAGTAATAAACTAATTTGGGTTATTTTTTTTTACTAAAAAGATAACGGAATAAATTTTGGCCAAGATTTATGATGAAATATTATTTATTTGCAAAATTTTATAAGAAAAACACTTTTCAAAATTTTTGGACTTTTTCATTACATAGCAAAACAATAAAATCCCAGTGGTGATTAAATACCACTAAAATAAAGCTTTATCTGTCTCAAAAAAATGCTAAAAAACTCACATGGGAACAGTGTTGCATGACCACGCAATTGTCATTCAAAGTGTGATAGCACTGAAAGCTGAAAATTGGCTTGGACAGGAAGGGGATAAAAGTGTCCGGACTTGAAGTGGTTAAGTAGCAGAGAGGGTTGTTAATTAGTTTCAGCTGCTTTGGTGTTATATAGCAGTGTCTTACCACTTCAGAAATACTCAGGATGGCCGCTATGTCACTTCCACTTCCTGTCCTATGGTCACATCCAGTTGATGTGTAACCACGCCCGACGTATTTTGTCATATCCGACTTACCCACATAAACCTATTAGCTTATAGGTACTACTTAAAATGTAAATGTAACACTTTATTAATCCCTTTGCAACCGAATAACACATATATGCGTCATCTAGGAAGTGGGCTTTAATTCTGGGCGCCACATATATGTGTCCCTCTGTTTGTGCTGGATGCACTCTTCATTGCGCTCTCCCAGCACCAAGACCAGGCTGTACGTTACAGCCCCGGGTCTCCTACTAAAGATCGAGACCCAGGGGAATGGATTCCGATCACATGATTGCTGTCATAGCCTCTAAATGGTTATCACAGTGATCAGTCATTCTGTAGCCTATCTTTCTGTGAAGAAGAGAAACAGACTTCTCTATTAGCCAGGAGGGAAATATACAATGTATATATTCCTCCTGGCTGGAGGATATGTCTGTACAAAAAAAAAGTCTGTTGAAGGAAAAATAAAAAATGATGAATTAGTTCAGGGCTTGACCTAGTTTAGCTAATGTAGGTGTTAGTGGCAATTAGTGGCAGCGAAAATATCAGTTAGACCTCGTTTATACGTACAGAAAAACTGATGAAAACTGACACGCAGATTTCACTTGCAGTTTTCATGCACACTGCAATGAGTTTTATACATGTAGATTCCTGTGCAGAAAAAATGTGAATGTGATACCAGTGTTGTGGTGTGAACAGGACACATAGACAACAATAGATTTTGTTGTGCCCTTGCAGAACACCTGCAGAAAAACTGAACCATGGTGTAAAAAAGCCCTAAGTGTCAGTGTAATTGCCAGTTAGTGTCAGTGTGTTTAGGTAGGGCAAAAAAAAACTAGCAAAATATGTACTATTGTTTCTTTGCCCTACTACAGATACAAAGAACACGTACACACATATGTGGTATTGCAGCGACCATAAGGCTGAATGCACACTGGGTGTTTTAATAACGCTGGTAACGTTAGCTGTGTAAAGTCATGCTAAAAACGTGAGTTTTTTAGCATTTTTTAGCGTTTTTGCATTTGTGTTTAGCAGTGTGTTGCCGTGTTTTTTCACGTTTGTGTTTTTTAGCGTTTCTTTTGCTAAAAAAAACAGTCCAAAACAATTAATTGCCGCGATTTACAGATTTACCGCTAAAAAACTCTTCTGGAAACCCACTAGTTCTGAGGTTTTTTTCCAGCCACAAAAACGCTGATTACAGTCTATGTGTGCATGGAAACATAGGATGGCTGGGGAGTTTACTGGCTGTAGAAAAAAATGTCAAAAGCCAAAAACAGCAGCTGTAAAATGTCTAGTGTGCATGAGGACTCAAGAGTAGAATAATTTATTTTGAACGTTTTATTGACAATCAGTCATAGTAATGGCATAAAATATCATTTAAAATATATTTTACCATTTTGGGCCAGTTTTCTTTTTATAATAACAAAAAAAAAATCAGGAAATATACATTAACATTTCCACCAAATGAACGCTTAATTTGTTCTGGAAAAAAAAAAAAAGTGGTTGCGATGATACAGTTTTAATAACATGTCAAAGTTGGAACTTAACCTTTAACCAACAAACCTAAGTTCACCTTTCAGAAAAAAAATAATAATGCACATTTTGTTGCAGGATTTTTGCCTGCAGGAACATGTAAACCATTGCACCAGGCCACATTTAAAAAAAAAAAAAATTGACAGCTATTGAGGGAGGAGAAGATCCCTCACTAGCTGTCAAAGCAAGGGCCGGCCTGACTTTAACATGTTATATGTTACATCTTGAATATGGGTGTAACACCCTGAATATGGGTGTAACATGTAACATGATACGAAAGGTGAACTGATCCTTTAAGGTTTGTTTTGACCTTGGTAATGAAAGGGCTAAAGAGCTTGCAATGTATTAAAAAAAACAGTGGCAGATTAAATATTGGGGTTTTTACCAGATGCAATTGAAAGCTGTGCCTATTTGGGCCATAAAGTATTTATGACTTATTTAATTATATCTTTATGGTTAGTTTGGTGTGTGTTTATTCTGTGCCTGTAATTCAGCTTTCCAACAAAATGAATGTTGTTTTACACTGCAGTGATGTCTGGTTAAAAGCAGTTCCATGCAACAAATACATAAACAGGGTGGGCAAAGGCGCAACAAGTGGAACAACAAGTGATGGGACGTGGGGGAATAGATACTAGGATAGATGGCAAATCCACTGTGGAGAACTGTGTCAAACGCTTTTGCAAAATCCAAGTATACCATGTTCACAGCCACCCCTCTGTCCAAGATTTTGCTCACCTCCTCATACAAAGAAATCAGATTTGTTTGACAACTTCTGTCTTTCATGAATGCATGCTGTTTGTTGCTAAAATATTTTTTTCCAGCAAAAACTCATCTATGTTGTCTTTTAATAAACTCTCCAGTATCTTTCCAACTATAGAAGTTAAACTAACAGGTCTATAATTACTAGGTAAAGATTTTGACCCCTTTTTAAATACTGGCACCACATTGGCCTTACGCCAATCCAGTGGTACTATGCCAGTCATTAAAGAGTCCCTAAAAATTTGAAATAATGGCTTTGAAATGAGAGAGCTCAATTTTTTAAGGACTCGTGGGTGTATGCCATCCAGTCCAGGTGCTTTATTCACCTTTATTCTGTCTTAATATTTTGGGATCATATCAATTGTGAGCCAATGTGGATCATCTGGGGCTGTGTCAATACCACGCCCATTATGGACAAGAGCTCCTCCATGCTCCTTTGTATACACAGAGCTAAAGAAGGTATTTCATAAATTTGCCTTCTCTTTGTCCCCAGTCACCCACTCTAGGTTATTCTGTAAAGGGCCTACATGCTCGGACCGGATCTCTTTACTATTAATATATTTGAAGAATTTTTTGGAGTTGGTCCTGCTATCTTTTGCAATCTGTCATTCACTTTCAATTTTTGCGGACTTTATTTCCTTTTTGCATATTCTGTTATATTTCTTGTAATGTTTAAATGATGATAGCGTTCCTTCATTTTTATAATTAATAAAAGCTCTTTTCTTATTAACTGTAGCTTTTTTAACTTTGGCCATAAGCCGCATAGGTTTGATTTTTAGCCTTTTAAACTTGTTGCACATGGGAATATATTTTGCACTGTGTTCACATACAGTCTTTTTGAAGAATTCCAATTTCTGTGTTGTGTTCATTCATGCCAATATTCCCTCCCAGTCAAAGTCTTGGAGAGCAGCTCTCAGCCTTGGAAAATTAGCTCTCTTAAAATTTAGCATTTTTATTTTTCCCGTATGTGCTTGCTGTTTACAGCTAACAATAAATGAAATCATGTTATGGTCACTGCTACCCAGATGTTCTTTTATATGGACTTTCGTAATAAGCTCTGCATGGTTTGAGATTACCAGGTCCAGCGGAGCATCATTCCTGTTGGTGCCTCTATGAACTGTACCATAAAATTGTCCTGTAGTAGGTTTAAAAATGTTTGCCCTTTAACTGTTCCTGCAGTACCATCCAGTCAATTTCCGAATAGTTAAAATCCCCCATTATTATCACTGAACCAGCCCTTGCAGCCCTTTTGATCTGTGCAAGAAGCTGAGTCTCCACCTCCTCATTAACACTGGGAGGCCAATAACAAACTCCAATGATTACCTTTGTAGTACGCACCCCCATGTGCAGTTCCACCCATAATGCTTCAGCCTCATCACACTCTTCATCAACTAGGTCCTCATTCACACTCGCTCTGAGATAATTTCTCACATAAAGACAGACACCACCACCTTTCCTATTTACCCTGTCTCTCCGAAAGAGAACATAGCCAGGAATATTTATGGCCCCGTCATGTGAAGAATGAAGCCAAGATTCAGCAATACCGACTAAATCATAGTTCTGTTCATGCATCAAAGCTTCCAACTCATCTATTTTGCTTGGCAGACTTCTGGCATTGGTGAACACTCACATTCATTGACACCTTGTGCACAAGTATCTTGCATATGTTTTATTTTCATACAAATGGTACCAATTCCACTGGTTGTTTGTAACATGGGAACCTTCTTATCATCTGCCATAGCCCTCCCCCCATCTTTCCCCATTCCATCCACCAATAAGTACTGACCCCTATCTGATCTAACAACCCTGTTATAATCCAATTCTCCCTCCCCCCTCGATCTTAGTTTAAATACTGCTCCAGCCTTCCCATAAACCTCTCCCCCAGCACAGCAGACCCCCCTTCATTTAGGTGCAAACCATCTCTAGCATATAGGTTGCACCCCAATGAAAAGTCGGCCCAGTGCTCTAGAAACCCAAATCCTTCCCTCTTACACCAGGTCTTTAGCCATGCATTGAGTTCTCTAATCTCCCCGTCTTTCCGGAGTTGCACATGGCACATATTTCAGAGAATATCACCTTGGAGGTCCTTCCCTTCAACTTGCAGCCTAGTTCTTTAAATTGATTCTTAAGGAGCCTCTACCTACCATGTATTCTGTCATTGGTTCCAACATGGACTAAGACAGCTGGGTTATGCCCAGCCCCTTTCAGTAATTTATCAAATTTATGGCGACGCCCAAAAAAACCCATAAGACTTGGTTTTGTTGTGCAGGTAAAACATGAGAAGGGAAATGCAGGTGTAGGACCCAGAAGAGCTGGTGAGAACGTTAAAATCCAAGAGTAATCCAAAAGCTTCAAATACACTCATTTACAAAATCATGTACACTAGTGAAGAAACCCAAATAATTACTTGAAAATCCTTAAAAAAAGTAAACTGGTACGTCTAATTGCAATTTGTAGCACTCTAGGGTACAGATGTCACCTTTCAAAACAATTTGCAAGTAACCATTATTTAATACTGGCACAAAAAAAAATGGAACATTTTATTTTACACTAGTCTATGAAAAATCACAGTAAATTCAGGAAGGCCTTTGAGTCAATGGTTCCATAGGCATTATGAGCCTAGTAAAAATAGGATAAAATGCTTTCTACAATTTTTTTGACAAAATATTGCTTTTTAATACTTATCTGGCAACAAAAGATGGTTAAAAACGTGCAGGAAAAAAAAACCAAAGCAATGAAGATAATTAGAGATGAGCGAATTATTCAAAAATTCGATTCGGCTGATTCGTCGAATTTGAGGAAGAAATTCGATTCGATGCGAATTTAACTTATAAAAAGGGTTTCTAGGCTTCAGAGAGCCTTTATATTAGTGCAGAACACTGTACCTTTAATTTAAATGCCCTTGGAGATGAGGAAGGAGAAGGAGAAGGATGAGAAGAAGGAGAAGGAGAAGGATGAGAAGAAGGAGAAGGAGAAGGATGAGAAGAAGGAGAAGGAGAAGGATGAGAAGAAGGAGAAGGAGAAGGATGAGAAGAAGGAGAAGGATGAGAAGAAGGAGAAGGATGAGAAGAAGGAGAAGGAGAAGGATGAGAAGAAGGAGAAGGAGAAGGATGAGAAGAAGGAGAAGGATGAGAAGAAGGAGAAGGATGAGAAGAAGGAGAAGGAGGAGAAGGATGAGGAGAAGGAGAAGGAGGAGAAGGATGAGAAGAAGGAGAAGGAGGAGAAGGATGAGAAGAAGGAGAAGGAGGAGAAGGATGAGAAGAAGGAGAAGGAGGAGAAGGATGAGAAGAAGGAGAAGGAGAAGGATGAGAAGAAGGAGAAGGATGAGAAGAAGGAGAAGGATGAGAAGAAGGAGAAGGATGAGAAGAAGGAGAAGGATGAGAAGAAGAAGAAGGATGAGAAGAAGAAGAAGGATGAGAAGAAGGAGAAGGATGAGAAGAAGGAGAAGGATGAGAAGAAGGAGAAGGATGAGAAGAAGGAGAAGGATGAGAAGAAGGAGAAGGATGAGAAGGAGGAGAAGGATGAGAAGAAGGAGAAGGATGAGAAGAAGGAGAAGGATGAGAAGAAGGAGAAGGATGAGAAGAAGGAGAAGGATGAGAAGAAGGAGAAGGATGAGAAGAAGAAGAAGGATGAGAAGAAGGAGAAGAAGAAGGAGAAGGATGATGAGAAGAAGAAGAAGGATGAGAAGAAGGAGAAGAAGAAGGAGAAGGATGAGAAGAAGAAGAAGGATGAGAAGAAGGAGAAGGATGAGAAGAAGAAGAAGAAGGATGAGAAGAAGGAGAAGGATGAGAAGAAGGAGAAGGATGAGAAGAAGAAGAAGAAGGATGAGAAGAAGTAGAAGAAGGATGAGAAGAAGGAGAAGAAGGATGAGAAGAAGGAGAAGGATGAGAAGAAGAAGGATGAGAAGAAGAAGAAGGATGAGAAGAAGGAGAAGGATGAGAAGAAGGAGAAGGATGAGAAGAAGGAGAAGGATGAGAAGAAGGAGAAGGATGAGAAGAAGGAGAAGGATGAGAAGAAGGAGAAGGATGAGAAGAAGAAGAAGGATGAGAAGAAGGAGAAGAAGAAGGAGAAGGATGAGAAGAAGGATGAGAAGAAGGAGAAGAAGAAGGAGAAGGAGAAGAAGGAGAAGGATGAGAAGAAGAAGAAGGATGAGAAGAAGGAGAAGGATGAGAAGAAGGAGAAGGATGAGAAGAAGAAGAAGAAGAATGAGAAGAAGGAGAATGACAAGAAGGAGAAGAAGAAGAAGAAGGATGAGAAGAAGAAGAAGGATGAGAAGAAGAAGAAGGATGAGAAGAAGAAGAAGGATGAGAAGAAGAAGAAGGATGAGAAGAAGAAGAAGGATGAGAAGAAGAAGAAGGATGAGAAGAAGGAGAATTTCAAGCCGGCAAAAAGTGTATCTGCAGAGCTCCGCTATTTCTTAGCGGAGCTCTGCAGATACACTTTTTGCCGGCTTGGAATTCTTCTTATTTTCATCCTACTTCTTCTTCTTCTTCTTCATCCTCATCCTCTTCTTCTTCTTCTGAGGATGAGGATGAGGAAGAAGAAGAAGTAGGATGAAAATAAGAAGAATTCCAAGCCGGCAAAAAGTGTATCTGCAGAGCTCCGCTATTTCTGACAGTTCTCTGACATTCACTCCATACAGCGGTTGAAACATTGTATCTATTTGTTTCCATTTATGGAAACAAATAGATACAATGTTTCAACCGCTGTATGGAGTGAATGTCAGAGAACTGTCAGAAATAGGCTATTTCTGACAGTTCTCTGACATTCACTCCATACAGCGGTTGAAACATTGTATCTATTTGTTTCCATAAATGGAAACAAATAGATACAATGTTTCAACCGCTGTATGGAGTGAATGTCAGAGAACTGTCAGAAATAGCGGAGCTATGCAGATACACTTAGCGGAGCTCTGCAGATACACTTTTTGCCGGCTTGGAATTCTTCTTATTTTCATCCTACTTCTTCTTCTTCATCCTCATCCTCAGAAGAAGAAGAATGAAAAGAAGAAGAAGAAGAATGAAAAGAAGAAGAAGAATGAAAAGAAGAAGAAGAAGAATGAAAAGAAGAATGAGAAGAATGAAAAGATTCTTCTTCTTTTCATTCTTCTTCTTCTTTTCATTCTTCTTTTCATTCTTCTTCTCCTTCTTCTCATTCTTCTTTTCATTCTTCTCATTCTTCATGAAAAGAAGAATGAGAAGAAGAAAAGAAGAATGAAAAGAATGAAAAGAAGAAGGAAAAGAAGAAGGAAAAGAAGAATGAAAAGAAGAAGAATGAAAAGAAGAAGAAGAATGAAAAGAAGAAGAAGAAGAAGAATGAAAAGAAGAAGAAGAAGAAGAATGAAAAGAAGAAGAAGAAGAAGAAGAAGAAGAAGAAGAAGAAGAAGAAGAAGAAGGAAAAGAAGAAGGAAAAGAAGAATGAAAAGAAGAATGAAAAGAAGAATGAAAAGAAGAAGAAGAATGAAAAGAAGAAGAATGAAAAGAAGAAGAAGAAGAATGAAAAGAAGAATGAGAAGAATGAAAAGAAGAATGAGATGAAAAGAAGAAGAAGAAGAAGAATGAAAAGAATGAAAAGAAGAATGAAAAGAAGAAGAAGAATGAAAAGAAGAAGAAGAAGAATGAAAAGAAGAATGAAAAGAAGAATGAGAAGAATGAAAAGATTCTTCTTCTTCTTCTTTTCATTCTTCTTTTCATTCTTCTTCTTCTTTTCATTCTTCTTCTCATTCTTCTTCTTTTCATTCTTCTTTTCATTCTTCTCATTCTTCTTTTCATTCTTCTTTTCATGAAGAAGAAAAGAAGAATGAGAAGAATGAAAAGAAGAATGAAAAGAAGAAGAAGAATGAAAAGAAGAAGAAGAAGAATGAAAAGAAGAAGAAGAAGAATGAAAAGAAGAAGAAGAATGAAAAGAAGAATGAGAAGAATGAAAAGATTCTTCTTCTTTTCATTCTTCTTTTCATTCTTCTCATTCTTCTTCTCTTCATTCTTCTCTTCATTCTTCTCTTCATTCTTCTCTTCATTCTTCTCTTCATTCTTCTCTTCATGAAGAAGAAAAGAAGAATGAGAAGAATGAAAAGAAGAAGAAGAATGAAAAGAAGAATGAGAAGAAGAATGAAAAGAAGAATGAAAAGAAGAATGAAAAGAAGATTGAAAAGAAGAATGAAAAGAAGAATGAAAAGAAGAATGAAAAGAAGAAGTATTCCAGTACAGCAAAAAGTGTATCTGCAGAGAGCTCCGCTATTTCTGACAGTTCTCTGACAGTTCCTTCACATTTACAGCGGTTGAAACATTGTATCTATTTCCGAAAAAAAACATCTGTATCCTAAATGGAAACAAATAGATACAATGTTTCAACCGCTGTACATGTGAAGGAACTGTCAGAGAACTGTCAGAAATAGCGGAGCTCTCTGCAGGGACACTTTTGCCGGCTGATCGGGAAAAATCCGATTCGCGCACCCGAAGTATGCTAATATTCGGATTCGCCGCGAATCGAATTTTTCCTGAAATTCGAAACGAATTCCACTTCGCCTGGTTCGATTCGCTCATCTCTAAAGATAATCATCATGAACCAAATTTAACGCACTGCAAAGCACATGCTCTGCATACATTTAGATTTCTAACAGAAGTTTGAAAAACATTTATAAAGTGCAAAGGGTTAAAAAAAATGCTACAATAATTCACTTAAAGGAGAATAGTGATAGACTGAGTGGCTCACAGGTTTACTATACAGGGAAGTCTGCAGACATTTGCTCTTGGCTCTCTTCCTGCTGACTATATACAGTATAGATTAATTTTAACTTCAAACTGCCCTAGGAATGCCCCTGTCAGGAATCAAGGAGTGACCAGAAAGGTGTGGACTGACACAGGGAAACGCAGGTTTCAGGTATAGTATAATACAGGTTATTATTAGCCACCCAGATATATATATAAACGCACAGTGAGCAAACTAACCTTCCACTAATCTTAGGAGGTGCAGGAACACAGGCGTAGTCAGGGCTGGAGAGGTGGAATGGTCAGGCCGGCCGTAGGGTTCTGTAATGACTGCCTGGTGGTACCTCTAGCGGTCCTCAGGGCAGGATTCCCCAGGGCGCGGAGTCTAAGTCCCAGTCTGCTATTCACCAGGGCCCCTGATGGTGGGGATGGACTTGGAGCAGACAGGAACCAGGTCGCGGCCCCTGAGTACACCTGCTAGTGATAGAGGGATCCGCCAGAGGTATGTGCAGGTACGGCTGGATCCGTGCAGGATGGATGGATGGCAGAGTAGTGAGCGTGGTCAGACGGGCCAAGTCAGCAACGTGCGGGCAGCAAGGTATCAAAGGAGCAGGCAGAGAATGGTCACGGTCACAAGCCGGGTTCAGTAACTCACGGACAGCGCAGTACAGAGGATCAGGCAGAAGGATGGTCAGGGATGAGCCAGTAGTCAGAACAGGAGACGGTCAACAGGAATCAGGATCAGGCAGGGTCGGCAACAAGGTATCTTCTCACAGGAACTAGGAATAGGATACAGGGGCTCATGGAAAACATACACCAAGGCCCAGAGCACAGGCCTGGTCATGCCTTATATACACCTTTCTGTAATCAGCCCCAGGTTTGGCTGATTGTGAGCTTCTGGCTGCTAAGAGCACCCGCTGGTCAGCTCTGGTACTGCAGCCCACACGGCAGGAGAGTTCCACCACCAGTGCTGAGAGCACCCGCTGGTCAGCTCTGGTACTGCAGCCCACACGGCAGGAAAGTCCCACCACCAGTGCTGAGAGCACCCGCTGGTCAGCTCTGGTACTGCAGCCCACACGGCAGGAGAGTCCCACCACCAGTGCTGAATCCATTCCTGACAGCCCTTTTCTTGCAGAAGTAAATGACTGATTGTGTCCCTTGTAGTCACACTTACAAATAATTACAGAACTATAATCCTATCTTCCTTATTAGTTGTTATGCTTTGAAGATTTCAAATTGTAACAGCATTTTACACTTTCAACAGTTTTTGTTGTTTTAACTAGATTTGCCTCACCTTGCAAAGATGGACCCACGTGCTGCTGTTGCAGTTTGTATAGTAATGGCTGATTGATTCCCCTATGTTCATGTATTCATTTACCTAGCTTGCCCCTTGTCACCAAAGTGACAAGCAATTTCTTGTTCAACGTAATCCAGCATCCAATCAATGCCTTTCCCTTTCCATTGTGTTGCATCACAAATGTAGATGTACTAATGTAATGAAAACACATCTCTTCCCTTCACTGATCTGCCTGCTACTGCCTGTGTCAGATCTAATTACTACTTTTCACCTGCAAAACACTACACTGAGAAACCCAGCAATTGTGAGCTATGTAGTTTCTTCACAGGAAGAGTCGGTGTAGACTACAGACAGAGGTCATGCATTATCCTATTCAGGGCCATGCTGCATGTCTCATGTCTGAACACAAACAGAAACTTCTAAAAAAGGTATTTGAAGAAAGTATGGAAAGTAAGCCCGGGTTCACACTGATGTGGTGTGGAATTCGTAGCAGTTTCTGTATGATTTCCACACCGCATCATAATCGCACCCTGTTCATGCAAACTGCTGCGGGTGTGTATTTTAAGTTAACGACACCCTGAAATCAGTTCATAAAACGTGGTGCGATGGGCAAAATCGTATCACATGGGTGTGAACACCCGTGCGATCTGATTCTGGTGCGGACAAAAAAAAGGGTCCTGCACCTTTTTGGTGCGGATGCGGTGTGATTTGAGCCATACGTAACATATGGTTCAAATTGCACCGTACAGAAATTGCATGTGCTTTGCGCAGGAATGCGGTGTGGTTCCCGTGCGAATCAAATGCGATGGGCCGCACCACACAAGTGTGAAGCCAGGCTCTGTAAAGGAAAGTACGCTCATCATTCACACAATAAAGTGGAGTTCCAGACGTTTTTGTATTTATTAAAAGTCAGCAGCTACAAAAACTTACATGTCCCAGGGTTCAGCGATGTACTCACCCATTCCTTCTCTCCTTCTCTCCACGGCACCGGCGTCTCAACTGTGGGCACCCGGCTGTGACAGCTTGCAGCTTCACAGATGGGTGCCTATTGCGCATGTGCGAGTTGCGCTGCACATCCTGATTGGTTCGGCCGTCTTCTGCGACCTGCGAAAGTTCCCAGGAGACTTCAGGGGGAAGGAGGGGGCCGAACTTCCGTCTCACTTCACTGCGGTGAACTGGGCTGGAAGTGGGAGCGGGTACCTGTCAAAACCAGGTACCCGCTCTCCCCCAAAAGGTGCCAAATATGGCAGTGGAGGGGGGGAGGAGGCAAACAAGTGGATCTTCTACTTTTTTTGGGGTGGAACTTTGCTTTAAATAAAAAGCAGGATTTGAATAGGCTGCACTAAACAAGTTGGGCATTCGTAATAATTTTTTTAATAAAAAAGTTGGGAGTTGGGATAATTATCTATAGTTTGGAATATGTGTGTTCTTCAGTAGGGAGTATAATATTGGAAATGCATTCATAGAATACAAAGTGCACGACTATAGCTTTATTAAATGTCTAATGGAAGATTAATGGAAGATTTTACTGCATTTTCAAAAGTACAAGAGAAACCAACATTCCAAAACATTCCAAGAGAAACAACACAATACATGAATGAGTATAAAGGTTGGTTAGGCATAACATCAAGTTAAGGTGACAACCAATGTCAGTAGGCTTAAGAGAAAGGTATGGATTCCACTACAAAGATATGGGTCACAGTAAATATGGACATGGTACAATGCCATGCATAAACAGACCCTATATGTGCCTTCACTGTTTTAGAGCAGGATGCAGTAAATTTTTGGCTTAAACCATTTCTGGGCAGAAATAAATGCTTGGGGGACCTGTGGAATTCTAAGACTTAGTTCCCTCTTTCAAGACTAGAGGGGCTGCATTTGTGAATGGATGGTTGAGGATGTGAGAGAGGGAAAGGCAAGGGGTGAAGAAGGGTGCCGGAGAAAAGGTGGAAATGGGTGATGCAGAAAACCAAGATAGAGCAGTGAAAGGGAGTAGAAAGCTTAATAAAATAAGACAAAAATAAAAATGGGGGATGTGTAGGAAATGGGTAAAAATATAATGAAAAAGAATGAGGGGGTGGAGGTGGACCAGTGTTTGGTCTCCTGTATTGCCCTCCTCTACCCTTGGGCTAGAGCTTTTCCCACTCCAGGGCTTTCAGGGTACTGGCAACGGCTAGTTTATGGGTTAAGATGCATATATTGGTTTGTGCAGGGTGTGGCAGTGCGGTATCCTGCCACGGTGGAAATCATGATGGAGACCCAGGATTCTCAACCATGCAGGTTGAGGGGCTCCAGGCAGTTCTCATAATGCAGAGGAAACGGGTTTATAAGTTTCCTCTTTGGTTTGTAAAGCCTGTTTTGGGACCTGTTGCCTGGAGATTTCTAAGAGATTTGGGAGGGATGAAATCTCCAATCCTGGGCCCATATTTTGGGAGCAGCCAGTGTGCTGATTGCACAGGTGTGTGCAGGCCTTTTTGTGGAGGCCAGGCCATGAGTCTGAGCTCCACCCCGGCAAACGGAGTCAGGAGGATTCCACCCCGGCAGGCAGGAGGTCTCTGCCGTGGAGTCAGGTGGAAGCCGGACTAGCTGTGTGCTAGTGCCATACTTTGGGGAAGAGTCTGCAGGAGGCAGACTTAAAACTGCGTACAAGCCAGGAGGCTGAATACTGTTTATTTGAATTCGTGTGATGGTGGATACCCCTGCGTGGGAAGAATTTTGGTTGTTTGAACTTTTTTAAATAAAAGTGGGCAAACAGGCCCTTAAAAAATAAGCGAGTTGCTGTGTGCTTTGAAGAAGCTCTACCACTTGAAGCGAGTTCCCACAAGGGACATGAAGTCTCTTTCAGGCAGGGCAAGACACTATATTTTTATACTCTGTTGTCATTTTGGAGTATATCCAACAAGACTACATTGGAGTATATCCAGCAAGGCTATATTGTCATGAACTTGGGAAGTCTATCTTGTTCACATATGTGTATTTTATCTTTGTATTTTGCTTTTTTGCCTAAAGTTTAAAACACTGTATAACAGCACTGAAACAGTGAAATACCAACATAGGTAAAAGATTTTCACCCCTAAAAACAAGCTTTGTTTTAAAAAATTTAAACATACTGAAGCCTATCTTAGAGACAAAATAGATGCATCTTTAACTACTTTATAAATGGTTATTGCTTTGAGACGAAAAACATTAGCTGAAACGTTCTGTTTCTTTGATAATAGTATCCCCTAAAACCAATGTACCGAAAATGATCAGTCCAATAAACCAGTATAACTAATTACCACCATTAGTCCAATAAACCAATATAACTAATGCAAAGCACATTTTCTATACATTTATCAGGCTTTATTTAACAATTGCTAACAAATGTGTGACTGGTAATTTAGGCCAAATGGTTTTCAGCCTCTAAGCAATTTAACACACTGGTATGCGTTACTGCCCAAAAATATTTAGCTGGACACATTTTGTCAAGTGTGCCATGGAAGGTGACAAAGTGTAAGTTGATAAAGTTGGGGGGGGGGGGGAGAAGGCAGAGCAGGAGCATTACACGGAGAAAGAGAAAAACACAAAAAGGTGGCTGAACATAGATGGCAAGGAGGGCGAGATCGAGAAGGTGGAACATTATTCTATTGTGGGCCACAGAAGCATAGAGGAGACAAAGTTGAAGCATTTTATGCTAAACAGAAGAGGAGAGAGAAGAGCACCTAGAGCTGATCATGGAATAATGGGAGGGACAAAGAAGGCCCTGTAGGAGCCGACCTGAGAGGAAAGTGGAAGGAAGCAGTGACAGTGAAAGGAGCACCATTAGTATAGTAGGTGTGAGCATAGTAAGGAAAGAATGAAGAAGGTAATTGCGGTAGGGTGTCGCCCCTTACTTCCTGTTTTAATCCCCTAAATATTGCAGCATTGCGCTGCAGCCGTTTGGACTACATGCGGCCGCATAAAATAAGCTTTTAATATATAAAACTGTGGGAAAGCACGCTGCTCATTTGGCAACTCTGCTTTCACTCACAATATTGCTATCTTTATCCTATTTTTGTTTGACATTTTAATCTTAGCTTATAAAAGTACTGAACTTTTATGTGACCCAGTTGGAATGAGTTTTGAGTAAATAGCTTGAAAACGTCATCTCTTCATGTCCAGTGTATTTGATGGTATGCAACAAATCCACCAAAAAGAGTAACATTAGGGTTGACTGTATGAGATGTGCAGGATAAAAGGAGGGTATAATTGTGCTAAATTATGTGTAACCATATCAATGGCCTTCATGTTTAAGAAAAACTATTGACAGATGACTGACCTGCTCAATTAAGTTCATCATAGCTGCCAGTTTTTTTTTATTACTAAACAGAAAACAGTGAGAAAAAAAACAGGCAATTTATTCTGCCTCTTATATACAGATCATTAACCACTTGGCAACCATGCTATAGTCGAATGACCATTTCTGGGAGGAAGTCATATGACGTCCTCCCAGAACGTGCCCACCCGTGCGCCCCCAGCGGCGCACATCTGGTGATCTCCGTGATCGCTGTGTCCTACGGACACAGCTGATCACGTGTTGTGGTAAAAGGCCAATAAGGCCAATCACAGCAGCCTTTTACCACGTGATGAGCGGTGTCCAATGACACAGCAGATCACCAGGTAAATACAGTTGCCAGTTATCAGCTGCACTTACCTCACGCTGTCACAGCGCGAGGAAACAACTGCCGATAATTGGCAATTGTTAGAGAACAGATCAGCACAGATGATCAGTGCCCAACAGTGCCGCCCAGCAGTGCCACCCACCTGTGCCCAGCAGTGCCACCAAACAGTGCCTCCCACCTGTGCCCATCAGTGCCAACCACCATTGCCCAGCAGTGCCTCCCATCAGCGCTGCCCAGCTGTGCCACCCATCAGTGCCCATCAGTGCCACCCAACAGTGCTGCACATCAGTGCCGCCCATCAGTGCCACCAGTCAGTGCCGCCCATCAGTGCCGCCTATCAGTGCGCATCAGTGCCCATCAGTGCTGCCTATCCATGTCACCTCACCAGTGCCCATCAATGCTGCCTATCAGTGCCCATCAGTGCAGCCTCATCAACGAACATCAGGGAAAGAGAAAAATTACCTGTTTGCTAAATTTTATAAAAGAAACAAAAAAAAATTTTAAAAACATTTTTTGCTCTTTTTTTGTTTATAGTGCAAGACATAAAACACCCAGTGGTGATTAAATACCATCAAAAGACAGCTCTATTTGTGAGAAAAAAATTATAAACATTTAATATGGGTACAATGTTGCTTGACTGCGCAATTGTCATTCAAAGTGCGACAGCGCTGAAAGCTGAAAATTGGCCTGGGCAGGAACCCTGGTAGGCAAGTGGTTAAGTAAGCAACCTATTTTTAAATGTATATGTGTAACCAAGCCATATACTAAGAACTAGAATTACTTCAACATCAGTCCTGTCTTAAAGGTGTTAATCTGGTTGGTGGCTACTACAGTTCTTACTTACATCATGTTGAAACATATGGTCCTAAATGGCAGTTGGTAATATTGACCCAATATGGCCATATTTTGACTAAATATGACAATATTGGGTCAATGATATCACTAACATCTCCACCTCTTTGTTTTGTTTGGCTCTGGGGTGGGAAATTCCCTGGCTACAGCTAATTAGAATTGATGGATTCAGGCCAAACTCAGTTTGGCTCAAACTTTAGCTTTTCACTGGTGGTTAGCACACACTAGATTCAATTTCCTTACATAAAAACCAAGCTTTGTTTGTCATGTAAATCTTTATTTCAACCATACTGATGGCCAGATTGTCTATGGATAGAAAAGTGTGTATTTAACAATAAGGGCCCTGTTTGTAAATGTTGGTTAAAACAAGGAACGTTTACAAGTCCTGTATTTTTTAATAACATTATTAGCCCAAATTTACTGGCAATGTTTCTGGCATATTGCAAGAATAAATTCTGGTAAATGCTGGCTAATGCATATTTGTGAGTGGATCTGGGCTTGTATAAAAGAGTAGGACACCAATCCATAGAAAAGTATTGAAAACCTTAGATTCCTCTGGCTTAGGGCATAAAAAATGAAAATAAAATATTACTAGCAAATATTTTAGAAAAACTGAATTTCCCAATGAAGAATTACATAATCCAGATATGATGACTATGCAGAGCTCCAGGCAAACAACATGTTGTTAATGGACCTAGAGCAAATGTCCTTTTTGTAGTCCAACTACAGCCAAAATCTTTTTTTTTAAGCATTGTAAAGTTACAGATTTTGTGCTTTTTTTTTACTTTTGACCCTATTTGGATTCCATTTAGGATAAGAAATGAACGGAACAGGAACACACATATAGTTGTAAAAACATAACATATGTTCTACCCCTTACCTAGAATGATACATTTTGTTGGCATCTGTCGCCACTGGAGAGTTCTGTAATTTCTTCATCCTGTTACATACGCTCATCAGGACAAGAAGTGAGGGGGATCTTCCCAATGGGGCACAGACAGCAAATGCCTGGAGTTAAGCTTTAATGCAAACTGCATAAAATTTAAAACCAGGAAACATTTAGCTTTTCAGCTGCCTTCCTAACCCTACGTCTTCTGAATTTTAACAATTTACAATTCAGTCAAAAACAGGACATTGCATACTTCTACTTTTACCACTCTCCATTCCCCACACATCCTCCCTGCATGCAATTACATTCTCCACACCAAAATATTCTGCTGCTGATCACATTGCAGAAATGCTCCTCATGTAAATAGAAGTGTCTGGTTGCTAAGGTGATTTTCTTTCTGTTCAATGTGTTTCATCTAGATGGGCTGATGGAAATCTAAGCTTCTAATCTGTACACAGGTGCTAACCTGTCACATATTCAAATATCACTTGACATTTTGCTGACGTAGGTCATCATTTCTTCAGATTTTTTAACATTTAAAAGGACGACTGGATCAAAAGCTGTTAATTTATCAATTAGTGCCTCACTAGTTGCCATGGAAGCCTAAACTGGGCAATTTAAATTGAAATATATAAGTAACATACAATATATCTTCTACTTTTAACTAAAAAGCTTAAGTCACAAATTTATGTCTCTGATTGTATTTTTTCAACTAAAAGTAGCTCAGACACTTCTCTGATATTTTTTCCACTGCAGTGTAGCTTGGTCTTAGAGGTTCTTTTACTGTATATGGGCTTCCAAGGCTAGGGTGTCTTGTACCAAAAAAACAAAAGACCTTAGAGCTTGGAGGGCTGAAAGTTGCTTAGTGGCTCAATCATAACAGCAGTTTACTGGACATGTCAATGGGCAATGAGAGGACATGTTCACATGATTTCCACTATTTAAAAGGTCAGTCTGCTCAAAAGTAATGTTTTGTTTAGAAGTGAAATATGGTGGGTCAAGGAAGCCCCTTTCTTTCTCCAATGGTAAGATCCACCTGTCATATTTACTAGCTCTGTTCCTGTGCACCTATCGATTCTGGGTGTTCTTGTTTAGCCAACAATTACTGTTACATTCTCCATTAACAAGCCTAAATGACAATTTTCAAAAAGGGAGACTGGGAACCACTTATTATGGTCAGAGCAGGTACACAGACCCAGGAATTTAAGTGCAGGTAGCTTTCCCCAGGAGATATAAGAACAATTGGGTGATTTAAAGCCTAGTTATGGGACATTCTTTTTAAAGTGTCCTCATATGCACTGTTTAAAATAAAAAAGCAGTTAGGACCACAATACTCACTGCTTCTTTAGTGTTTTCCCTCATAGTACTTATTTTCCACCACAAGATGTCTTCTGCCTACCAGGTTGAATGATGTCCAGCATCATTAAAACTAGAAGACTAAGGACATACTAAGAGTGCAGGGTGTCATTGACATGA
Source organism: Staurois parvus (assembly GCF_062004578.1). Taxonomy (NCBI): domain Eukaryota; kingdom Metazoa; phylum Chordata; class Amphibia; order Anura; family Ranidae; genus Staurois; species Staurois parvus. The sequence continues at coordinate 4,200,252 of NW_028318342.1, read as the reverse complement.
CTTCCTATAGTCACAGTTTACTGATACAGAAAGTAGTGCTGATGTCATTACATCAATGCCACTATCTTAATCATCCGGGATAGTCCGTCCACATTCAGGAGAAAATTAGAAGAGAAAAAGACCTTTACCTTCATGTAACTGGCCTAAAGACATCTGGAAAAAATACAAGTACAACAAATATCACACAATGCATGGCAGGCAGGGAAATGCAGGGTAGGAATAAGGGGGTTGTTGATGTTGGGGCTATACGTTAGATGATTACCTAATGTAATGCAGTGTTTTATGCATATCATGTGGGTATGATGGCTGTGATATACCAATATAGTGACTACAGCATGTGTGCTTAGGAATCAGGACACTTTTCAATTTCACAAATGTTGACCACACTAGGAGCGAATTTCCTGCGAGGCAAACAAGGTGTTTGCCTAGGGTGGCATTTTTCAGGGGGGGGGGCATAGCCCTCCAGCAGAAGTGACACAGTGGCAGCTGGTGACTAGGGAGCAGTGGAGGCAGTGAGATCCACGAGAGGCGGCTGGTTGGTGTCAGACTCTCCTTACTGGTCCTCATCATGGCTTTGGCAGTGCCCGGCAGATGTCATTCTGCAAGTTGTGACGCTGTAGAGCAGATGAGTCATCCACGACAGGCTGAAGGCTGCTGGAGGGTGTCCAATTGCGGGGGGGGCAGCCAATTTTTGTGCTGCCTAGGGTAGCACAAAAACGAAATACACCACTGGATTATACCTTTTCACATCTATGAATAGTACATATAGTAACTTGGGTCTGACATGCTTGCATGCATTTTCAAATGTGCCTGGTAGGGCATTTTTTTCAAAGTGGTGGATGGAAATTCAAGAGTAGAAGAATTTGCAATTATGTATTAGAAACATTAAGGGTCCATGCACACTTTCTTTAAAAAACGCTGCTCCTAGAAGAGTTCAGGATTTTTGCCTGTAGAAGCAACTAATGTTATCCTATGTGGCCATGTTTTTGAGAGCAGTCTTCTGGGGGGAAAAAAATGCTAAATGCTCCTAAACACTAGTACATAAAAAGCTAAAAATTAGCATTTTTTCTGCCAAGAGCACTGGCATTATTTTTTAAGCCAGTGTGCACGGACCCATACTGTACAGGTTTTTATGTGATTACCATTTATTTGGACTGGCCTGTTTAACATGTGGTAATACACAAAAAAATTACATTTCTAGTTTTTAAAAACATGCTACAGAACAAAGATGTGAAAAATCCACATTGTAATGAATGTGTTTTCTCAGGGCTTTTTTTCTCAGAGAATAGGTGCAGGATCTCTCCATTTCCAAGTCATCACTTGCCTCCGCCTCTACCCACCTCTGAGCTCTGTCCCTTGGTTCTACCCCCAACCCTCCTGCCAGTAGCACCCTTTTAGAGAATAGAGAACCGAGTATCATTTTGTGGTGCTGTCATTTGTATGGAATTTGTTAATGATAACAAAACCAGCAAAATAGATCCACTGCAGCCAGCAACAATAGACTCCCCAGCAACAATGGTCTACCTGCAACAAACTAACATCCAGAAAAAATAGACACCCAAGCAGCAACAACAGATCTCCCCTCAGACATAATCAATATACCCTCCAGAGTCAGCAACAATAGACCCCTCCCTCAACAACGGATCGCTCCCAGCAACATAAGACCCACTCCCAGCAATACTAGACCCCCAGCAAAAATAGATCCTCTCTAGCAACAATAGATCCCCAGCAGCCAGCATCAATAGATCCTCCAGTTATACCCCTTACATACATTCAGTGCTGGAGGTGCCGGAACTGCATTCCCCCACAGTCCCGCTGAAAAAAAGCCCTGGGTTTTCTACCTGAATCTAAGATTTTGTGCATTAAAATGCATGCATATTACCACAGATGAAAAGGCAAGTGTAAACAGACTCTTTGGGGTGCAGCTTAGCAATGCCCCTGGGATTGTGACTTATGATAACGCATACAGTTTTGCCTTAAGATCTAGCATACCAATTCTTAGCAGCTGTGGCTGCACGTAATATGGTGAAATCCAACAGATTTGGGTGTCTAGTATCAATGATCTGGACTGGGCTAGTAATAAAATAAATGAATGCATATACTAGCAAATCCAATGACATTATACGTCATTGGATTTGCATCAATGACATTATACATATAGTATATATAGTATCTCACAGAAGTGAGTGCACCCCTCACATTTTTGTAAATATTTTATTATATATTTTCATGTGACAACACTGAAGAAATGACACTTTGCTACAATGTAAAGTAGTGAGTGTACAGCTTGTATAACAGTGTAAATTTGCTGTCCCCTTAAAATAACTCAACACACAGCCATTAATGTCTAAACCGCTGGCAACAAAAGTGAGTACACCCCTAAGTGGGTCCACATTGGACCCAATTAGCCATTTTCCCTCCCCGGTGTCATGTGACTTGTTAGTGTTACAAGGTCTCAAGTGTTAATGGGGAGCAGGTGTGTTAAATTTGGTGTTATTGCTCTCACTTTCTCATACTGGTCACTGGAAGTTCAACATGGCACCACATGGCAAAGAACTCTGAGGATCTGAAAAAAAGAATTGTTGCTCTACATAAAGATGGCCTAGGCTATAAGAAGATTGCCAAGACCATGAAAGTGAACGGACGCATGGTGGCCAAAACCATACAGCGGTTTAACAGGACAGGTTCCACTCAGAACAGGCCTCGCCATGGCTGACCACAGAAGTTGAGTGCACGTGCTCAGCGTCATATCCAGAGGTTGTCTTTGGGAAATAGGCGTATGAGTGCTGCCAGCACTGCTGCAGAGGTTGAAGGTGTGGGATGTCAGCCTTTCAGTGCTCAAACCATACGCCGCACACTGCATCAAATTGGTCTGCATGGCTGTCATCCCAGAAGGAAGCCTCTTCTAAAGATGATGCACAAGAAAGCCCGAAAACAGATTGCTGAAGACAAGCAGACTAAGGACATGGATTACTGGAACCATGTCCTGTGGTCTGATGAGACCAATATAAACTTATTTGGTTCAGATGGTGTCAAGCATGTTTGGTGGCAACCAGGTGAGGAATACAAAGACAAGTGTGTCTTGCCTACAGTCAAGCATGATTGTGGGAGTGTCATAGTCTGGGGCTGCATGAGTGCTGCCGACACTGGGGAGCTACAGTCCATTGAGCGAACCATGAATGCCAACATGTACTGTGACATACTGAAGCAGAGCTTGATCCCCTCCCTTCGGAGACTGAGCTGCCGGGCAGTATTCCAATATAATAACAACCCCAAACACACCTCCAAGACGACCACTGCCTTACTAAAGAAGCTGAGGGTAAAGGTGATGGATTAGCTAAGCATGTCTCCAGACCTAAACCCTATTGAGCATCTGTGGGGCATCCTCAAATGGAAGGTGGAGGAGTGCAAGGTCTCTAACATCCACCAGCTCTGTGATGTTATCATGAAGGAGTGGAAAAGGACTCCAGTGGCAACCTGTGAAGCTCTGGTGAACTCCATGCCCAAGAGGATTAAGGAAGTACTGGAAAATAATGGTTGCAACACAAAATATTGACACTTTAGGCCAATTTGGACATTTTCACTTAGGGGTGTACTCACTTTTGTTGCCACCGGTTTAGACATTAATGGCTGTGTGTTGAGTTATTTTTTAGGGGACAGCCAATTTACACTATTATACAAGCTGTACACTCACTACTTTACATTGTAGCAAAGTGTAATTTCTTCAGTGTTGTCACATGAAAATATATAATAAAATATTTACAAAAATGTGACAGGTGTACTCACTTCTGTGAGATACTGTATATGCCACTTACTGTTAGACCAGGTATAGAACCTTTACTAAACATGGGGGATGGGGTTCTTTACAAGAACAGTGATCAAAAACTTCTATCTCTGCTTACTTTCTCCTAGAAGACTGTCAACTGTTGAACAACTAGCTGAAAACTCAATATCAGTAGCAACTCATTTGCTAAGTTTTTAGAGTCCAAAACTTGCTGTCAGCCTCCTTTCACCTTGTACAATTTGGCAATAGTGTCTTTACTGGAAGTAATCTATTCCAAGCGCATTTCTGTCTGTCAGTGTGCACCACATGTTTCTACAAATACCTATAATTCATCCTGCAGATATGACTCCTCCAGTGTAGATACCAAACACTTCTGCTAGGGGCAACAGAGCCCAACAGTGTGAAGAAACTTAATACAAGCACCAGCAAACAGGTTACTGAGAAATATGCTGTCATCCCCTCCAGCTGCAAAACGGATTAATAACCTTATGTTAACTTTTAAGTACATGTCTGAGTTCTGTCTGCAGTCCAAAAAAAGTTAACCCTGCCCTCCAAGCCATTTGATTCATGTTTACTTAAGCTCCCTGGAAAAACATTCATATCATTCCAAGGCTGACTAAATGTTTTCCACAGTCATACTTCACATATTTGGATTTTTTTTTTCTTCCCAGGGTCATTAACTGAAAAATGCAATGAAAAATATCAAATATATAAAATGCTCAAGGCCAAACATAAAATTAAGGGAATATTTATCTTTATTTTCGTCCTTGCTCCCTTACATTGCATTCACTGCTCTGCAACTATGGCAAGCAACAGCCCTGGTGACTTATGACATACTCTGCACCAATCTCTTGAACCCAAGAGGTTGGAAAGTCTCTTTTAGGAAAGTTGACACAGTTGCCTTAGGCACGATATTCTTAACCTCCCATTTTAGGGCTCATTTACACGGTCGCAGAGAGCCGCACACCATGATAAACAAGCATTTTTCTGAGTACAGAAATGACAATTGTTTGGGTACAGTTCCTTGTACAAGTCCACACATCTGATTATGCAAGTGCTGCAGCTGAACTCTAGTAACCGCACATCCAAGCACTTACTTGCGAACAAGGATGAATGTGTACCCCTGGGCACAGACAGTTTGCCAGTCATCTGTCCTAGTACGCAAGTAAATGCTCAGAGGTGTGGTCACCAGCGTACATTAGCAACTCGTCGTGGATTTGCACAGGCTGCTGTACACAAACACCTGCAATTCTTGGGCACAGAAGTATACTTGTTTTTCACAGCCCTTTGCACTTATGTGAATGATGCTTTAGTTAAACTTCAAGCAGATATTAAAAGACACACATAAATGTAGCTCTATAATCATGAATACATTATTAAATGTAGTGTTTCAAATACAAGTGGTGTAAGTACCTGATTTTTTCCTTGCAAACACCATCTTGCAATCCATATAAATCAGGACTGGTATGTGAAGGGAAGAAACAGTACAAGAAGCCAATCAGTTCATGTGCTGATACAGGAAAGAGAAGTTAGAATGACACAGTGATCAGCTCATTACTGTGCTGCATCTTCTTTTGCTATCCAGTCGCAGCCTGGAGAAGGTCCAGGGCCTACCTGGGCTCAGAGGAAGTAGGCTGATAGGTGTTTGACATCAGACTAAGGACATCTAGAGGCAAAACATGTACTGCGTGGGGAATGTCTGTCTGCTTTCAAAGTGACACTTGCAGCAAAAGTTTTTTAATAACCTATTAATTTCAGCTTCCACCAGCTAATCATAGAGGCGAACAAAGACCGTGACCACTTTGTTTGCCTCTATGATATAAGAAACTGAATGAAATGAGCATACATCACTTCTGGTTTCCATAGATGTAAACCACGCCATTTTTAAAAATGAAAAGCATTTGAGCAAACTGATTTTGGTGTGATCAAATGCTTTTAAGAGCAGAGGAGGGATGTGGGGTCTTATAGTACCTGTCACTGCCTATTGCTCTTACAAGGGATGTCTACATTCCTTGTGACTGCAATAAAAGTGATCAAGAAAAAAAAAGATATAATATAGCAAATAAAGTGCCGCCATCCCCACATGCAAAGGAGAGCGCATGCGTCAGTCCCACATTCATGCAAACAGCAATCATCCCACACATGTGAGGTATCACCATGAACGCCATACTATGGGCAGTAATTCTAGCACCAGACCTCCTATGTAAATCTAAAATAGTAACCTGTAAAGGCTTTGAAAGCATTGTCTATGGATAGCACAATTTACATTGTTTGTTGCCATTGTATGAGCGTGTGCAATTTTAAAGCATGACATGTTTGGTATCTATTTACTTGGTTTAACATCATCTTTTATACTTTACCAAAAAATTTAGTTCTGTATTGTGATTTTTTGCATTAAAATGTAAAATTTGTTTTTGAAATTGTATTTGAAAAACCGCTGCCAAATACCGCGTGACATAAAAAATTTCAACACCCACCAAATTCTCTAGAGACTCTGCTTTAACAATATATATAAGGTTTGGGGGTACTAAGAAATTCTCTAGCAAAAAATACTGATTGTTACATAAACAAAAAGCGCCAAAATAGACTTGGCCTTCAAGTGGATATAGAAAATAAAGGACTTGTGTACCTTGATTGTAGCAATTCGTGATTCTTAGTTATTCTGAATCTTGAACTATGTAAACTGTCACTGACTGAAAAAATTGCCAGTTGGATATTTTTCAGCCAAACTGACATAGCATCTTCTTTGTTTGTTACAGAATCCTATTAACATAACATCTGCATGAGTCACTTCTGACAAAAAGAGAAAAATGGTGACAGGAAAGGGACCTCCAGCAGATTGTTCCTCAGCTATATTCCTGTGAGCTGTGTGAGGGGGGTGTCTCTTCCCTTCACTCAGATATCAGAGCTCTCCTCACTGAGATCTGCAGAGCATAACATCAGCACTTTGCCCCCTTTTTTCTGAACTGTCATACAAGCATTGAAATTCAACACTTTGAACGGATGTAGAGAAGAGAAGGCCACAGATAAACAGGTACAACTTATGTAGGATGGTTTGTCTGAGTGTCACCTGAGGCCAGTCACTTCACTGAATATATGCAAGGGTTTACAACCACTTTAATACAGAAGGGGAAAAAGGAGGTGAGTAGCACCAGAAGATGTTGTCTACATCCCTTACTTCAATGGGAGAATATCTTATTCACCAGATCAGTTTTTCTCTCATGAGCTGTAGGCTGGGCTGTCTGCATGTCCAAAGGAATTTATTAAAACTGGTGCACACAGAATCTGGTGCAGCTGTGCATAGTAACCAATCAGCTTCTGGGTTTAATTGTCAAAGCTTAATTGAGCAAGCTGAAGTTAGAAGCTGATTGATTACTGTTCACATCTGTACCAGATTCTGTGTGCACCAGTTTTAGTAAATCTCCCCCACTGTCACTTTTCCCATGCAGGCAATGTGAGAAGATTCCTGCAAAAGCAACATCAAACACCTTATACGCACCTTGCCTACGCTCCCTGATGTCACCACTTCTCCTTTCGGTGCTAGAGTCAAGGTGAGCTGGCCCTGGACACCATATTGCATTTTCCTGCTTCTGCCATTGCACTGTCATGCACAACAACTGAAATAACAATATTCTCTATGGTGCTTGTTCACAGCAATGCAACACGGTGCAGTACTATTTCTGAAATGGTGCATGTGCGTCTTTGATGCACCACAGAACGTTTCTGGCCCCAGAGACATCAATGGGAGTGGAAAGCACATGTAAAATACATATACGTGCATTTTAGTGTATTTGTGGTAGAGGTTTGTGTATAAAATTCTTTAAAAGAAAAAAAGCATGAAGCATGAAAACGTATCATAAATGCTTTAAAAACACGCAGAAACCCACTACAAAAAAACACTAAAAACGCATGATTACGCAGCAGCACTAATGTGAACATAGGGTCAGGGGCCCTTTGCAGAAATGTTGTCTATTTTCCATAGACAAGGTGACAGTATCCTCTTATAGAAACACTGCATTAACTGAAACAGGGAGGCTGTTTTATATGACCTCCTTCTGAAACTGCTAGATGTCTGGTTGTCTCGGTTTTAGAACTTTCTAATTATCAGACATTGAATCTGAATGCAGTCAATAAAGCAACATGAAGACAGAGATCAGTGGTTTAGAAAGTTCTGCTGCCATTAGATCATGAGAGCCAGACAACTAGTATTCTCAGAGATGAGGTCAACAGTGGCAGCCTTCATACTTCCCTCTGTACATGTTTCTTTTGAATATACTGATCTAACATTACTATTATTAAATCACCCTACTAACAAGGCTTGTTGATATAGTTCAGTCTTTCTTTGGACAAACACGAACAGCAAAAGGCTGACAACATCTTACCAGAGTACCATCTGCAAATTTTGTGGTAGTGCAAGATGACTAGGGTGTCCAGTAAAACAGGCACATGAAGTAATACTTGGAAATCATACAGAATATCCAAAATACAACTGTCTTACTGCTTGCTGAAAACACTTATGAAAACATAAATGAAAACATAAATCACCTGCAAGCTTTTTGTTGTATTCCAAAAAGTGAATCTTAATTTCTAATCTGTATTGTGAAAGTTTTATGAAGAAAGCATTGAGCAATTTTCTTTCTGAAATAAGAAAGTTATGGGAGCACCAAAAATATATGTTCAGAATATGGAAATTCACATATAAAATTCCTTTTTATAAATGTAATAACTACCCCTCAATAATGTGTGATATCTATCATCACGGCATTTCTCATTGATTATCATGCTGTGATGATGAAACATTTATCAGCTCAGGTTGAAAATTTTATGAGTAGACACTACACTGAAAAAAATCACTTTTATGGAAAGCAGTCAGGTGTCCTTGCCATTAGAAGTGTATATGCAGCTTACCTTTCCTATTGATCTTGATCATAAAAAGAAAGTAACCTTTCATTCATTTTTATCCATGAAATCAGCAAATTTAAGCAAGGTTATTGTGTTAGGCATTCAGTCGCTCTTAAGCGGTTACTATAAGTCCCAACATGTGATTCACAATTGGCCATTGAAGCCAATAATCTTTCTAGCTTCTACTGACTACCAAAGTGCGGGGCACAATCTAGCAAAGACCACCAGCATAAGGAGGAACTTCACCAGTGGCCACCAGCCTAAGGAGGCATTTCACTATTACCCATCAACATTGACCACTAATGTAAGGTGGCAATACACATGATATTAAGACTAGGGTTAAAGACCAGGTTTTCCTTAAACAGAAAACTACCAATGAACAGGCCTTCATTGGTATGGAAATTATATGAAACAATATTTTGAAAAAAAAGCACAGTCCATTTTAACCTACTAGGACCACTTGTCTGTATGGGACATTTTAAGCAAAAGGTGAACCTAGTCTTTAATGGGCACTTCTTCAATGACCACAAGGTATGGAAGCACTCCTCTGCTGTTCACCAATATAAGGAGGCATGTCTCCCCTGACCACCATTGGGTAGATCTGCACTTACCACCAATGACAGGAGGCACTAGAGCCAACATTCTGTACAATGTATACCCTAAGCATTAATTTCAAAGCTGCATCAAGCAAGGTGTGATTTGTGTGGTATACTCCTGACTTTTCTACTCTGTAAGCTGTCCTGTACAGTGCATACTGCTGACCAAAGTGTCATTGTCTTTACAATTGCTGTTTTCAAAGCATGCTATTAATTACTTTGCCACATTTGAAATCTAGCAGATGCACATAAATTACGATTTTAATAAAGATCTTAAAATAGTCAATTACGTGTGTGAGACTTGTGTTTATGGCACAGTATTAAAGCATATTTGTAGGTACATAGACTGTGGCATATATGTGCAGTGTATGCAGCAAGTAGGCTTCAGGTTTTATTTAACAATGTCCCTTAAGCCAACCCCACTGCTTAGCGTGATGTATCACTGTACAGAAAACCACAGAGTTTCTCAATTCAAGGTTAAAAGAAAATTAGACATCTTGTGGAGACAAAAGAAATAAGATGTATGGAGATAGAATGGACTATCAGAATGGGAAGGTAAACAGCTTGAATATGAAAATATAGTATGGTGGGTACACAAAATGAGTTGAGATAGGTGAACAATAGAAAGGTGGATAAAGATATTGGTATGAATAGTGAATAGGAAGTCAGGTTTTAAAGATGGGAAATGTAGATACAATACACAAACAAACTGGGTTCGATCAGTTTCTGCGCAAAATCAAGGGTTGAATAATAATTTATATTCAAAATGACATACTGATGCACAGATTAAACTATTGGGTAAAAGGTATCATTTTGCCCAAATAATAATGTTGATATATTTGAGTTGATCAAAGATATCCAGATGTTCACACATAAAACCCTGCTAGCCCAACTAGATAATCATAAAGAATATAAAGATGAAAGAGAATTACTGGAAAAACTATAGGTGACTGGTGCTCATTAACACAGAAAAGTATATACATATATAAAGATACTGGCAGATTGTAGGAAAGAGGATATCATGAAGATGCTTTGGAGGGAGATCATTTTGAAAAGATAATGGTTGAGTCAGTTAATATTAATTGAAAGTGAAGAACAGACAGGTTAAACAGAAGAAGTTGTAAAAAAAAAAGAGATTTCCCTAGTCTACATTTATTTGAAAAAAGATATTGAGGAGATGAGGAAACATAAGATTAATAAAGATAATTTAACAGTGCAAGAGGGAGAAGCACTTGGGATACTACAAAGTGATGAGGTTTTTGAGATACAAATATCAGACAAGGGTCAAATGTCATTGTTTTGGACTGTAAAGAGTACAAACATTTGTGCCCCAAAAAGTAAAAAGGAAATATTCCATGTGTTATAAGAAAATCGAAAGGATCTAGTTTTGAACAAGATAAGGGATACTACTGTAGAAGCAGTATAAGACAACTAGAAACAGAAACAGAAGAATGACAGGAAAAAATAAGAAAATAAAGAACAGTTAAAAGTGGTCTATCAACTACTGGTCCAATGAAAATCTGCTTCACAACAGGGCTAAATGGAAAGTTGTATTATGTTTACATCCTGTAAAAATTTAATATAATGTGCCCAGAAAGGTTTTTGTGTTGGGTCCTGGGTATAAATGGTATGATAAAGTCAAAAAAGGGACCCATAATAGGTATTTGTACACAAAAAGAAAATGTTTATCATATTTTAAGCAAGCCTACATATATAAATATATCTGTTTTTACTTTTTGATGCTAAAATATATTTCTCCTGGGGAATGCAGGGTTAATAAACTGATGAAGCAGTTAAAGTAGGTTTATTACAGTAACTGATAATTTTCTATGTTTAATCCATCTATGAATATAGACTAATGCCCCCTTGAGTGATGCATACCTGATAACATCAGTATAGAACTTATACAGCTACAAAGGGTCTGGTTTATAATGTTTCTAATTTCTATTGTGTTCCTTTATAAAACAAAGGCTTTTTTGAGGGATTGATTTGTATCTATTTTTAATTTTCAATGCTAAAATATATTTATCCTGTGGAATACAAGGTTAATAACAATGATGAATCAGTTAGAGTGGGTTTATTACAGTAAATTATAATTTTCTATGTTTAATTCATCTATGAATATATAATAAATAGATAAAAATCATGAAATAAATAGGTTATATTGGAGGACAGATTCCTAACCAACAGGACTAAAACATCAGGACAGCTTGGTCTTGTCTTCTTTCTTTTCTACTCCTTTTTCCTTTCTATTTTTGCTTGCCTTTTGTGAGGCGGTGGATAGCTGCCTTTGGTTTGAGCTACTGATAGCCCCTGCGTGGGCGTACCTTTTGCTCTGTTGATGTTAGTGCACTGTTTTCTTTACTTTTTATGTGCCATTGATAGCCCCTGCTTGGGCATGTCTTGTTGTTCAAGTCTTATTGAAATGTTATAAATTAATAAAAACCATTGAAATACAAAAAGTCGGGACAGCTAAGTGAGTCTGGAGGACTGGGAGAGCTGAGGTAACTAGACAAGTTCAAGGGACTGAGAAAGTCTATAAGTCTCGAAGGAATAAGAGAGCCCGAGGTGCATGGAGATTCCCTATTGCGAGGCCAGAGAGTGGGCCTGTGCAGCAGTGGTGCTGTAACTACAAGCTGAGAGTCAGGAGGGTCCATAGAGCTGGGTAAACCAGTCTGAGAGACCAGCGAAAAGAGCACCATTGCTGCTAAAAAGGGAGTCAGGTGGCTTGGCATTTTTTGTTATGTTTTTCTGCTAAAAATTGCCTGCATAGGCAACTTTTCTGTTTCAAACTTTTACGTTTGTTTAATATAAGTGGGCTGGCAAGCTCCTAAACTACTGTTCGGTCTGGCGTGAACGCAACACATTTTTATTCATGTATTTGAGTTACTTGGTGTTGTACTTTGAAGCCTCATTCACATCTGGGCGTCCCACAATCCCAAAGTGCTCTGCAGAAATGGCAAATTACACCACGTGTGTTTGGTGCTGTTCATTGTCAATGACACCAAAACGCTGTGCGGTTTTGCCGTGATAAATTGTGCTGCAACAAAACCGTACCGCATGTTGATCCATTAACCTAAAAACACCATTTGCACCTGGTTCCACATTGCTCTTGCTGCTATAAGTTCTCCCTTCTCTAGTGTTCATAGTAGACACTCAGGTTTTTAGTAGAGTACAATTGGGATCTGGTTCATTGCTAAGGAATACATATAGAATATGCTTTCATTTCTCCAGGTATTATACATAGAGGCCCCATGATTCACATGGAATAAGTAATAATTTCAATGCTGCAAGCTATGGTAATGTGCTGTAAGACATCTGTAGATGTAAACTATAGAATCTCCAAGTCAGTGGAAATACAGTATGTTTCAGTACCATTAAACACATGCCATTTGCAGCTAGAGGTTTAGCTCTAACCTTGAGAAGAACTTATCAAATTTCCATATTTTCAATAAATCGTGTCAGCTACAGTATATGAAAGCTTTAACGTTTTAAAGGAAAAGCCAACAGATTTTTTTTCTATCTACCTATCTCTTTCTCTCTAGATATTTCAATATTAAATCTTCGTCACAAGGCTGCATTGCTCATTATGCTCCCATCAGTTTTCCACCAGTTGTCAACAAATCCCCAGCACACAGGAATATACACAACACATTCTTATTTACCAATATGATTTAATTTACAGTGAGAAATGCTATTAAAAATGCAATACACACTCTTGAGTTACTTGTGTTTTATAATTTCTTCAAATTTAAGCAAGATATTGGACATTTGCCAATCAAAATTATTGTTATATTATAATAAATAATGATACCAGACTGTTTACTGTTCATAGCTATAGACTTATACAGAGCAGGGTAAATATCACAAAATGAACAAAAGTTGAATAAAGTAATTAACCACTTGAAGACCAACATATTAAACGTCCTTCCTGTCTAAGCCATTTTTCAGAACTGTGGTACTTTAACTGGAATTTAGACCCTCCGATGTAGTTAGTAAGAGGTATAGTAAGTTTTTGAGGTTGTCATTTTTTGCCACATCTTTTCAGGAAAATGACAAACGTAAGTACCATTTGCTGGCTTTCACTGGTGCAACGACACTGGGGCTGGTGTGGTGGCAATCATACACTGGTTTTGGCTGCACCAGTCTGGTGACACAGGCGTGGCTTGTGATCAGGACCACTGTAATTTACTGCACTGGTCTGGTGACAGTGTACTGCCGTCGCTTGCTATCAGGGTCACGGTGGCTGGCTGCACTGGTCCGGTGGCATTGTGCTGGTGTAGTAGCAATCAAGGACACTGTGGCAGACTGCACTGGTTTGGTAACACTGTGTTCTCGGTGTGACTAGTGATTAGGAACACTTTGGCTGCACTGGTCTGGTGACACTGTGTATCTAAATTTGTTAGTATCACTGACAATGCTTTTATGCCCTGTGCTCCTTTATCCAGAGTGGGGGCACTATAACAGAGGAGATGTGTTGCTTGCCAGATCACCAGGTGAAAACAGAGGGGAAACAATTCTAAAAAAAAAAACCCAAAACTAATGGATTGGTAAGCTGCAAAATATCACAAAATGCAAAAGGCGAGTTATCAGGGACACTGACATAGTGCAGGGATAGCTGCACTGGTGTGGATAGTGATTAGGGACACTATGGCTGGCACTGTAAGAAAAACTGTAGGAAACACAGTGTTTTCTTCTTGCAGCCTTTTATTACTTGTGTGATCACTGTTATTGGTCAAAGTGATCATGTGGTACAGGGTCAATTTCAATGGACACAGTGATCACAGGTTGTGCTCAGCCTCCCAGGGGTTAAAAAGCATAAAGTTTACCAATAAGGGCCTATTCACACCTATGCATTTTTGCCTCCAAATGTGTATTCTACTGCAATAAATGAAAACACTTGAAAGGTATGTTAAAACACATTACCGCAAGTTGTAATGGACTTATACACAGTGTTGACACACATAGTGATGCGTTAATGTATGTCTTCTCATATGCAGGAAAGAGCTTGAAAGGTGTAAATCCAACCTAATATTTAACTTGTGAAAAACAATCCTGAACATAATTTTTTTTTTAGCAAGGTAAGTGAATTCATAAGCAAGTATCAGGTGAGTGCCTGCAAGAAAAAAGAAACAGGGTGTAAAGCAGTATTAAACCCAATATCAATAAGGTGATATTTTGCAGCTGACCAATCCTTAGATGCGGTGGCTGCATTAGTTTTTTTTTTTTTTTTTTTAGAATTATTTCCCCTCTGTTTTCACCTGGTGATCCTGTTATAGTGCCCACACTCCGGATAAAGCAGCACAAGCATTTTGGATAAAAGCATTATCAGTGTGGAGGGAGTGTTAGATTTACTCACAAATTTAGATACACTAACAAATTGAAGCCAAACTCCAGCTCATGGTGCAGTTACACAAGCAGTGATAGCAACAGTTTTTTTTCTTTGGGATAAAGATTTTACATGAATAAAAGCTTACCATTGTAAGCACTACTGTCAGTGGTATATGGTTTGCCTCAATACTCTTAAAGTAGAAGTCTTGACTTAGAACTAAAACTGCCTCCTATAGAAACTACCCTGTAGAAGTAAGATGCATACACTTACCTATTCTCAGAGTGCTCTGGTCTGGTCACTTAATATCCCCAGTGGCTGGAATCAGGGGAGAAGAGAGCGTGCTGACAATGGATGGAATGCCTGGGCAGTGACATCACCCATAGGCTTCTCTTTCCCCTGAAGCTGTTGTTAGCTGAGAGAGAAAGGCTAATCACGTGACAGGATCAGATCGCTCTGAGAATAGGGAAGTATCAGCATCTACCTTCTACAAGGTAGTTAGTATAGGTGTTAGAAGGTGGGTGAGAAACTGTATATTTCAGGGATGTAGATAAGTAGCTCTGCTGACCACATATACACTATATTGCCAAAAGTATTGGGACGCCTGCGTTTACATGTATACGTGAACTTTAATGGCATCCCAGTCTTAGTCCATAGGGTTCAATACTGAGTTGGCCAACCCTTTGCAGCTTCAACTCTTCTGGGAAGCTGTCCATAAGGTTTTGGAGTGTGTCTATGGGAATGTTTGACCATTCTACCTGAATCGCATTTGTGAGGTCAGGCACTGATGTCGGACGAGAAGGCCTGGCTCACACTCTTTTCTCTAATTCATCCCAAAGTTTGACGAGGTCTTTAGCCCTTCACTCTGCAGACAGTTGGCGACTTCTGCGCACTGTGTGCTTCAGCATGTGCTGGCCCTGCTCTGTCATTTTATGTGACCTACCACTTGGTGGCTGAGTTGCTGTTGTTCCCAGTTGCTTCCACTTTGTTCTAACACCACTAACAACTGACCGTGGAATATTTAGTAGCAAGGAAATTTAATGGATGGACTCATTGCACAGGTAGCAATCTATCACGGTATCACGTTTGAATTCACTGAGTTCCTGAGAGCGACCCATTCTTCCAAAAATGTTTGTAGAAGCAGTCTGCATCCCTAGGTGCCTGATTTTTTACATCTGTGGCCACAGAGGTGATTGGAACACTGGAGTCCAATGATTTGGAGGGGTGTTCGAATACTTTTGGCAATATAGTGTATCTAATACAATTTATACCAGAGCTCAACGCTTTTAATTCACTTGTATTTGCGTATGTGTTTTTGGTGTACAATGCCTACTGCATCCCTTCCTGATGTGTAATTGGAAACACGTGTTATGCTGCTTCTTCAAAATAAAGAATTTATTTAAAAAAAAAAGGTGGGTGAGTTTTAAGCCTAGTTAGCCTAACCCGGTTTTCCACTTTAACTGCTACATGTGCAGAACAGCTTGTTCTGTTAAAAAAAACAGACTTATTGGCTGGATCACCAGATGAAAATATAAAAAGAAACTCTAAAAAAAGAAAACTAGTACAGCCATCACTTCTAAGAACTGGTAAGCTGCAATATAATAAATGTTTGCCTCTGGGTTTAATACCATTTTAAAGTGTAACTAAAAGGAAGACTTTTATTTTTTAGCTTTGGATAGAGCGAAGAAAGATTAGAACACTTCTCTGAACTAGGGAGATTATCCCCCTATATTTGTCATGTGTACCATTATTATCAAAAGCTAAAATACAAGAAAATTGCATTTTTGGATTGGCCCAGAACAGTAATGTAGAGGAAATTTACCAACAGGGATGCTAGTTCTGGTGACCTTGTTGACAACGTGGGATTCCTTTACTTTGGAAGGATTACCTGTCACTTCCTGTTTGGCTATGAGACAGATTGTGAAAGGAAATCTCTACAATAGAACACGTATAAGAAAAAATCCTAACGGGTTTTAACCATCACTTATATATTTATATTTTTCTCCACATCTATATGCATTTAAAAGGTTTCAATAAAATTTAACCATGAAAGGGGTTTAGGTTAACTATAACACTGCCAGGGAATAAAGTGGTTCCTGAAATTCAGATGCCATTACATTCAGGCCAAATTTCAGAGTTTTGGATGCTCAGGCCAAATTTAAATTCCAGATTTTATTTTTTTGGCTATTATTTTTCCAAAAAGGCTTGCCAGAACCATGTGACCTCCACACTGATCAGGAATTATAATGAACACACCTGACAAATTACACTTGTTTTGCCTCAAATAACAGTTCTAAATGTCTATCATAGTAATTCCACTTTTACAGGCTTTTGGCATTCTAGCTGTGAGGTTTTGAAGATGTTTCAACCTATACATTCTTTGTTTTTTTTACAGAGGTGTGATTAACTTGTTGGTCATTTTATCTGATCTTACAGAAAATATATACCCACATGAGCTCTATACGGTTGAGATCTGATGACTGTAATGGCCAGTTCATAAAATGCAGTACCAATATTTTTTTATAGCTTAGAAATATTGTTTTTCTGTTGCATCAATCAATCACTGACTTCCGGTGAAAGAAATCTGTTAATTTTCATTTGCCAACACAAAAGCAGCCCCACACCAATTTTTTCAGGTATGGGTGAAAAAAAGGCCCCAAGCACCACGGCCGTCTTTAAAACTGATTGGACCCTGGACAAACGTTTTTTGGGGGGTCCCCCTAGCCACCCCCAGCCCCCCATTCAGAAACATCCATAAAGCATACAAAACAGCTAGACTCAAAATCAGTTTACTGCAGCAGATCAGGCAGCAATTGATTAATTGCTAGAGGGTACTGCACATCTTTACTGCTCACCCATTGGTTCATAGAGGTTACTGCACATCATTACCACTCAAAGATTGGTTGCTAGAGGTTACTGTACATCATTACTGTGAATTGATTGGTTGCTAGAGGTTACTGCACATTATTACTGCTCACTAATTGGTTGCAAGAGGTTACTGCACATCATTACAGCTCGCTGATTGGTTGCTAGAGGTTATAGCACACAATCTCCTCCCTTCCTGCACACCACAGACTGCGGAGGGGACAAGACCCACCAATAGACAGAACATTCTAGAACTTGTTATTAGCGATGAGCATAGCAGAGAACACACAACTATGAAAATTGACTGAGAGCAGGTAGGAACAGAGCCCAATGTGAGCAGCATCTCCGAACATGGGCAGCTAGGGTATTTAAAGAGTGCAGGGTTGAAGGGGGCACTGATCTAACACATCTCAATAAAAATATTTGCATCCACTATTCATAGTCAATATTTACTCCACATAGGATTCATAATATACCGTCTTTTTTGGCAGGTCTGGTCTTGTCAGCTGCTAACTTTTTCTTACGAGCTTTTTGGTTTAGAATCCACACCTCAATTATGGCGAGACGGGGAAATGCTTTTTGAGAGCTCACTGTTGCACTGTGTATGTAATGTCAGATTGAGGGGTGTGCTATGTATGCAATGCAGGGTTGAGGGGTGCACTATGTACAAAGTGCAGGATTGAGGGGTGCACTATGTACGGAGTGCAGGATTGAGGGGTGCACTGTGTGTAAGGAATGCAGGGTTTAGGGGAGCTTTATGTACGGAGTGCAGGGTTGAAGAGTGCGTTGTGTATGGAGTGCAGGGTTGAGGGGTGCTCTATGTACGGAGTGCAGGGTTGAGGCGTGCGCTGTGTACGGAGTGCAGGGTTGAGGCGTGCGCTGTGTACGGAGTGCAGGGTTGAGGCGTGCGCTGTGTACGGAGTGCAGGGTTGAGGCGTGCGCTGTGTACGGAGTGCAGGGTTGAGGCGTGCGCTGTGTACGGAGTGCAGGGTTGAGGCGTGCGCTGTGTACAGAGTGCAGGGTTGAGGCGTGCGCTGTGTACAGAGTGCAGGGTTGAGGCGTGCGCTGTGTACAGAGTGCAGGGTTGAGGGGTGCGCTGTGTACAGAGTGCAGGGTTGAGGGGTGCGCTATGCAGGGTTGAGGGCTGGGCTGTGTACGGAGTGCAGGATTGAGGGGTGCGCTGTGTACAGAGTGCAGGGTTGAGGGGTGCGCTATGCAGGGTTGAGGGGTGCGCTATGCAGGGTTGAGGGCTGGGCTGTATACGGAGTGCAGGATTGAGGAATGTGCTATCTATGAAGTGCAGGTTTGAGGGGTGCACTGTGTACAGAGTTCGGGTTACACTGTGTATGGAGTGCAGGATTGAGGGGTGCATGGTGTACGGCGTGCAGGATTGAGGGGTGCACTGTGTACAGAGTGCAGGTTTGAGGGGTGTGCTGTGTACGGAGTGCAGGGTTAAGGGGTGTGCTGTGTACATTCAAGTGGCACCCCCCCCCCCCCCCCCCACACACACACACACAGACATGCACACATGTACAAAGCTCTCTTCCTAACAGATTTCATTCCAGAGCTCCCCACTGAAAACACACACACATATGTGCATACAGACACACACATATACACACAGACACAAACACATATAGACACACACACACAGAAACACACATACAGACACACACACACACACACAGAAACACAGACACACATACAGATACAAACAGACACACACATACAGAAACACACATATACACAAACACATACACACACCCAGAAACACACATACACACACAGATGCACACACCAAGTCACAAACACAGAGACACAGACACACACATACACACACCCAGAAACACACATACACACACAGATGCACACACCAAGTCACAAACACAGAGACACAGACACACACATACACACACTCAGACACATACACAGACATATACATACACATGAACACAGGCACACACATACAGACACACTCACTGAAGCACATATACTCACACACAAACACACACATACACAGACACACACATACAGACACACACATATACACAAACACATACACACACCCAGAAACACACAAACTCACTCACATACACACACACTTAGATACATACACACAAAGACACAAACACAGAGACACAGACACACACTCACACATACTCAGACACAAACACACAGACACACACATACACAGACACACACATACAGACACACACAGAAACACACATACATACACACACATACACACACACACACACACACACAGAAACACACACACACACAGATACAAAGAGACACACACATACAGAAACACACATATACACAAACACATACACACACCCACTCACATACATACATACATACACACACAGATACACACACAAAGACACAAACACAGAGACACAGACACACACACACACTCACACATACACACACACACAGACATATACACATACACACAGACACACACATACATACACACTCACTGAAACACACATAAACACACAGACACACCCATACACAGATACACTCATACAGACACACACATACACAAACACACACAGGCATATACACACACATACACACAGACACACACACAGAAACATACATACAGACACATATACAGAAACACACATACACACACACAAACTCACATACAGACACACACACATATACACAAACACATACACACTCCCACAAACACACATATACACATACACTCAGACACACACATACACACACACTCAGATACACACAGAGACACACACACACATATACACACTCAGACACACACACACATACACACACACAGACATACATACACTCACATACACAAACACTCAGACACACACATACACAAACAAACACACACTCAGATACGCACACTTTTCACAGTGGGGCTGCAGAGGAGTACTTACAGTGTGTCCGTGCAGGCTGCTGGTGAGGAGGAGCCTGTGTAGATTCCCGGCCCCCTCCTTCCTCTTCTCTCCCATAGAGATCGATGTGTACAGCAGGGAGGGTTCTGAGCGACCTCCAGGAGAGAAGCGCTGTCACTTTTAAATACAGAAACAGTGCTTCTGTATTTACAAGGGACAGAAGTGAGCAGTGGAGGTGGCGGAATTAAGGCTGAAAAATAAAACCCTGGCGGGCAGCTCAGGGGTCAGCTGCTTTGGGCCCCACAACAATGACTGGGCCTTGGGCAGCACCCCCTTTTGCCCCCCGTTAAAGATGGCCCTGACAAGTACTCCTCCAGCATCCTTTCATTTGTTCTGTCTAACATGTGTTCTTGATCCAAAAACTGAACTCATCAAAAACTTCCATAATATTACACATGCGCACACACATTAGTCAGCTTGAAAAATTCTATCCAAGCAGGCACCAACTGATCTATTTTCTGTTCAGAAAAATAGTAGACTGTCACCATACATGCACTACCAACACCTGTTAGCCAAGTTAGGGAGCAAGTTATATCAGCCAAGTGAAGATGGCACAGAAAAGAGATCAATATTGGACACATCTCCTTGCTCACTTTTCTCTGTGAAATTTCTGGTTGTCTACAGACAGTCTTGTTTGAGTTCTCTTTTAAAATGCAATGCTTCTAAAAAGACAACCAAAAACTTACTCTTTAGATAGTTCTTTAAGTTTACGATGAAAAAAAAAAAAACTGGTCACGTCAAGGTGATCTAAGGTAAATGGGTACAAGTGACTCAATATATTATCCTCACTTGGTACACTGAGAGGAAACACATTCAAGCAGACAGTGTGATGTATCTTTCAGCCGTCATACAGTCTAAGTCAAAGATATAAATAGCTTGCAGCAACTTGTACCATCTTCAATCACTGTTAAATGACTCTTCGAACACTTGATATCTCTCATACCTTTCAGTAAGATTTGAGGAACTCTGAGCAGTTTAAAAACACTGCTATTTTAAAATAATGTATTGTCATCTTAAGCATGTTTGATTAATGCTGTGCGCCTCTATAGAAGCCATTAAACTCTATCAGATATGCCATTGCCTTCCAGCTAAATTGTGCTGTGGGTCCTACTCACATGGGATATCTTCTGATATTAAACTAAAACAAATAGCTGTAGGGAAATCCATGGAGGAATAGCTATGGCAAGGGAGGAACAAATACAAATCACTTTAACGTGGACCTATCATTGTAACACAGCACATTAAATTAACATATCTGTACACCAGTAATCAAAGTGTTTCATCTGTACAGTTCACTACACTTACTGTGACATCGACTAAGGAGAAAAATAGTAATTAGACCCAAGGTCAGCAAACTTTTCCACATTAGGTGCCATTTTTACAAACACCAAACAACCGGCAAGTTGGTGAACAATAACACAGTGTTAAGCCAGGCATACATGGATCGAAATTTGTCCAGTTCAGCAGGGACCGGACGAATTCTGATCAATGTATGGGCAGGCTGGTCGCTATATTGACTTCAGTACAACCAGCCCCTTGGACAATTTCTGCATGATGAGCATCATCAGCTATAGCCGGCAGCGCTGATCAGTGTGTATTCTGATGGCGGGGAAGTCTCCCCTCTCATAACACAGTAGGTCAGCGAGAGAGTGATTCTCCCATCAACTTCGAATGTGCAGGGCACCAGGTTATTGTCAGCAGCTGGAAGGAATGGTCAAAGATGGAGATCACAGTTTATATCCTGACTTATACAACAGTTTAATTTGCATAACATTAATAGTGCCATTTAGTGTACCTAAACTGCCTTTTCTGAGCAGCCAGTGGGCTGATTGAAAAAAAAAAAACTGAACAGATTCCCCCATCCACACAATCAAGGTGGATGGAGGAATCCTCCCCTCTGTGTCATTGTACTCTGACAACTGGACTCCTCCACTGTGAAAACCACAGGTTGCTCCATGCCTACATTTTCTTATGAAGAAACAATTTATAAGATATTGTATATGGTGCAAGGTACTGAAAACATGCCTACAAAATAATTAAATGCACATTGGGTTGTCATACAATAAAACTAATAAACATTTTACAAACCTGCACAGTTTTTTTAATATATATTTAATGGCATAGGATATTTTTTGGAAAAGGTGACCCTAAACATGAAAGTTGCAACCTCTGGGTTATTCTTGAAGGTGCACACCTGGAGTGAGCACGCATATATCAGATGTCAAGACACCTGAAGAACATATGCTTGTGGCAAATCCTTGACTCACTAATTAGTGAAAGAAGGGGAGGGAAAAGCTTCTTGCAGTTTGCAGCTTCAAAAACAAACTAACAATGGCAGCTTCAAAGTTTTTATCAATAAAGATTCTCTGCTACTGAAGAATATGAAGACAAAGAGAAAAGCAAATAGCTTTGTGACAGTTTCCAACATTTGCACTGTCCAATCAGTACTTATGTTAAATTAGCTATTGACAGAAACCAATTATCACATGATAGGAATAATTTTGTGACTTAGGACACCCACTCACAGGATAAAGAGCACAAATCACAATAGATAATATCCAAACACAACTCCTGACACTAGACTCTAACAGACTTCAGGCTAGCTCTCACTTTATGAAACTGTACAGTCAATAAATATCTGTCTAGACATAATTATTAATGACAGCAAATAAAATAATACCTTCAAATGTGAAACCCATCCAGAAGGTTTAACATCTCTAGCATTCACTGATTATTTTGTTCTTTTACAGTCCAGCTATGATTGTTTTGTTTTGATTGCTGTCTACATTAGGACAAAACACTGTGCTTTATTTATATTTTTTGGTATTTTTTCACTTTACTTTAGAGACCCTAAAATATCTCATATCAGCAGAACGTGAAAATTAAATTTACCATTAAAAAGGCATTTCTTTTTTAAAAATGCACTTGTGTTTGATTTTTAATAGATATTTTGTTTACACTGAACATCCCACAGACCCTGACCACTCTTTATACTGGTTACAGATGCAGTGTCTGTTGTCTTCAATTATATTTCTAAATCAACTCTCAGTGTATTTTTCAGTAACACACCTTGGCTCTCAGATGTAGGCAGTAGCAAAAAATAAGCAGCACAAGGTTAAAGGGCAGACAGTCATTTCACACTGCATTACAAGTATTTATTGCTTGTGGTTAAGCAGAGGAAGTTTTCCTAGTGCAGCTGTCAATCATTTGTTTCTGGCTTATAAAGTAATAAGTGGTATTTGTTTACTATATGCACTGTTTGGGAAGGTAGTATTTAACCACTTGCCCTCCTGAGGATTTACCCCCCCCCCCCCTTCCTGACCAGGCCATTTTTTTGCCTTACGGCACTGCGCTACATTAACTGACAATTGCACGGTCATACAACGCTGCACCCAAATGAAATTTACGTCCTTTTTTTCCATGAATTGAGCTTTCATTCAGTGGTATTTGATCACCTGTGTGGTTTTATTTTTTGCATTATATTAAAAAAAAAGACCGACAATTTTGAAAAAAAAAATATATTTTTGACCTTTTGCTATTAAACATGTCCAGTAACAAAATTTAAAAAATCAAATTTCTTTATAAATTTAGGACAAAACGTACTCTGCTTTGCTACAAAAAAAAATACCAATACGTGTAAATTAATTGATTTACGTGAATGTTATAGCATTTTCAAATGGCGTTACATATACTGGGATTTTTTTTTTTTTGAATTTTTACTAGTAATGGTGGCGATTAGCGACTTATAGCGGGACTGTGGCGTGCATTTTGACACTGGGGGGAACTGATTTGACATCCCCATTGACACCAATACAGTGATAAGTGCTAAAATAAAGCACTGACACAGTACTAATGGCACTGGCAGGAAGGGGTTAACATGAGGGGTTATCAAAGAATTAACTGTGTGCTGTTTTACATAGTGCTGGGTCCATGTGCTTCACTCTAACCACACTGCTTTGAATGGCTGGGCTGTGCACAGCCATGCAAAGCAGTGTGCACGAGCTGACAGGGAGGAGAACTGTTTTGTTTACAAACAGTCATCCCCCCCCCGTCAGATATGCTCGTCAATCACTGGGCGCCGGCAAGTAATGACCAGCCGGGACCCGGTGATTGACAGCCACGGACGCGAATGGGGAGTGTTTGATGAACTAATAGACTTAAAATTAAATTAAAGCCAAACTCCAGCTCACACTCCAATCCTCTCCAAAATCCTAGCCAAAGCTTTGGCTTTGAGACTAAATAGATTTTTAGGGGGCTTGATAGGTTTGGCCCAGCCAGAAAAATACGGTAATAGATCCATCCACATGAATATTTAGAGACTATTTAAGAACTTACAATACCCTCAACCATCTACTGTAGACCAAGGTATTATCTACCCTAGATACCCACAAGGCCTTTGATAGTGTTGAGTGGCCCTACCTCCTTCTTATCCTCTGCAAATTCATATTTGGTCCCAACATCCTAATATGGGTGCAACTTTTGTACACTTCCCCTCAAGCACAAATTAGGATCAATACCAGTATTTCGGTACCATTTAATATTTGTAGGGGTACACAGCAGGGCTGCCCCCTAATCACCTACACTATTTGCTTTAGCTATGCAGCCGCTTTCCCTGTTTCTCAGCAGTTCAGTGGATATAAAAGGCCTCAAAATAAATTCATAAGAGGAACACAAATCTCTTTATACAGATGATACCCTGATCTATTTAGAAAATGTCAATCAATCCCTATTTTACCTCTTAAACCTTTTGGGGAAGTTTGGGGGTTTCTCAGGTTTCATGGTCAACTGAGAATAATACCTGTGTTCCCTCAAGACACAATGACTGTTCTCAATATATACTCTAGCCTCCGACTGAAAGTTGTATACCAATTTAAATATTTAGGCAATATTGTTCAAACCCCTATCTCTCATTATGCTGAGAACAATCTCCTACCATTTATTGACCTTTTCAGGGACAAACGTAAACTACTGGATCTTAAAGGTAGGGTAACCTAATAAAGATGCAATTTCAACCTACATTTCTTTAAATTTTAGAGAACTCAGTATACATCTTTGCCCCATAGTAGTTCAAACAAATAAATGCCATTTGCTGATCATTTATTTGGATTAAAAAAACTCCCATAAATTCACTCATGACTCTGGTGTTCCCTAATTTCCATTTATACTATCTTGCAGCTCAACTAATTGTAATACATGACTGGCTCAAACCTACCCAGGTTAATGCCTATACACCAATGGAAGCACTTATTAAGTCTTCGTTCGAATCCCTACTGGACACCACCATAATAAATGTCACTCTTAAGACCCTCTGATAGATTCATTCAGTGATTTATCCTAACAACACTGCTTCCCTTAATAACCACATCTGGGGTAATTCTTTACTCCCTGAGTTCTCTACAATACCCAATGCAGGTCCTTCAAAGGCCTAAAATTACTGCACCAACTGTTCCATGAGGGTAAAATAAATTATTTCTCTGTAATTCAAGCAGAATTCAATGTCCCCATGAAACAATTTATTTTCTATCCTCAGCTACGACAAGCTGTTCACAGCCAATTTAACCCCCTATCAGTGTCACTACAGCAAACCCCCTTGGAAAAACTCATATTGTTCAAACTGATTTCTCAATATTATCAGGAATTACTCAATACTAAATTGCCATCTCCTCCCCAACTTTGCACCAAATGACATGAGATGATTCCTCAGTTGTCTGAGGAAGATTGGGATGAGGTCAAGAAAACCTATATGACTTTGGTTATCTTATCTAAAGACAGACTTATGCAACTTAAACTATACCATCAGAGGAACTATACACCCCACTATGCTTTTATCAGTGTGGCCAGGATGCAGACTTGCTCCATGCTCTGTGGTCATGCACATGGATACAACTGTTTTGATCACAAATATGTGGTTTTCTCAAAACAGCCCTGGGTCTCAATGTTGTGTGTCCTAAGTTTGCCTGTTAGGGTTGGCAGAGGATCTACCGGTCAGCTAAAAAACATTGAGAATACTTTACTTCTATGCAAAAAAAAACCTGACCCTTTCAGAATGTGAACAACAGTTCTTCCATTATACCACATCACATATGGGGTGCTATTAAAGGCATAGTTAGTGTTTTTATTACATTATTGTAATTGTATATGTTTTACAGTTGAAATAATAAACAATACAAAAAAAAGACCATTGTAAGCACCCCTTTCAGTGGTAAATGGTTTGTCTCAACACTCTTAACTGATACATTTGCAGGAGAGCTTGGTCTGTTGTAAAACAACTGGCCAGATCACACGTGAAAAGAAAGGAAAGAAAGCTAAAAAGGAAAACTAGTACAGCAATCATATCTAAGAACTGGTAAGCTGCAATATAATAAATGTTTGCTTTTGAGTTTAATGCCACTTTAATCAAAAGAAATACTAATGTGGGTGGAGAAAAGCAATAAAACAAAATTCACAATCATTAAATGCTATACTTCCAACACTGTGGTGTTTATTTACTAAAACTACAATAGGCTGTTCACTTTGCAATGGTAGTTGCACTTTTTAAGGGAATTTGCACCAGACATTAGTGAATGTGGTGAAGTTTCTCTATGCCAAGAACACCCAATTACATACAAGGGAAAAAAAGCTTTTTTGTTTGCACATGATTGAATGATGGCAGTAAGCAGAGCTTTACCCACGGGGAAAATTCCTTTGCAAAGTGCAACTGCCCTTGCAAAGTGTTTGGATGAAAACAATCTCTTCCACTCCAAGCCTACTTCCTCCTGCTCTGGTCTCTGTTCCGGGTGGAGGTAAATCAGGGAGCCGTCCGTACTCCAACATATGAACAAACCAAAAGAACATCTCTGCACTCTGGTAGCATCA
The DNA here is from genome assembly GCF_062004578.1 of Staurois parvus. Classification (NCBI taxonomy): domain Eukaryota; kingdom Metazoa; phylum Chordata; class Amphibia; order Anura; family Ranidae; genus Staurois; species Staurois parvus. The sequence goes on along the minus strand of NW_028318342.1, from coordinate 4,172,985 downwards.
CATGGATCCAAATTTATTAAAGCACTCACTGTGAAGTCCCCACCTTTGGGAACTCCCATCTAACACATTTCACCCAAAAGGACTCACTCATTTGCCCTTGCAAAGTGAACAGACTATTTGCCTTTAGTAAACCAATCCCTCTGGGCTTACACGATGTCAGTCTACAAATCAAGAACATTTTGTGTTGTAACCTGTTGTAACAAAGTTTTCAAATGAAAAGAAATTACACTGAAAGCAAAGATCAGACTTGTCTATGCTCTCATTTTCTCTGTTGTCAATTACAGTTGTGCAAACTGGACACTATGGAAACAGGAAAGAAAGAAGATCAACTCATTTGAGCTTTGATACCGAAGGAGAATTGTATGTGTGTCGTGGACAGCCCATAGAACTAACAGATCAATTTTGGAAGATTTCAAACTATGTCACTAGAAACCCAAATTATGAAGTTACGGCTGTCCTGTTTTGGTCACACTATCAGAAGGGAGAGATCACTGGAGAAGCTAATAATGTGTAGGAAGATCAAAGGAACCAGGCAAAGAGGGAGACCAACTACTAGGTGGTTGGACACATTGACTACAGCTGTGGGGATGACACTGGAGAATGTTACACGACTGGCACAAATCTTCTTTTTAGAGCTCTTATTCATTAAGTCACTAGGACTCCGACTCGAGTTGATGGCACTTAATAATAATAACAATACCCAAATGATAGGATCTAGGGTAGTCTCAAGAGATTCTGGCATTTTAGTAGTATACACTTTGGTGACATAACAGATTCACTTTAAATCACATTGTAGGACACGGTGTCGAATTTGTTAATGCCATACCTTCACACACTGGACAGCATTCTCCAGGCACTTTTACTGGTTTCAGACAGCTCTGTCCACATGCAGTGGCCACACAGTGGGGCTCTCCATTAATGCACTGACAGAAAGTGCAGTCATCTTCTCTCCAGCGATCACCATGGCTTCTTATCTGTCCATTAGCATAGCAACCAGCAGGATCATGCACTGGGAACACAGGATCTGTAGGATACCAAAAAACACCAATTTAAGTCCATTGAAATACTATTTCTATGATCATAAATACTCCAAAAAATTCATATTCTACAACTTAATAAGTTTTATTCACCAAGGGTGTATTTAGAGTTAGTGCTACTTTAAGAAAACATACCAAGCAAAAATATTATACAACAATTATCAAGAAAAATAAACCAAAATGTAATGATTATGGCCAAAAAAGGGGCAAAAACTACCACACACATACAGTGGGGCAAAAAAGTATTTAGTCAGCCACCAATTGTGCAAGTTCTCCCACTTAAAAAGATGAGAGAGGCCTGTAATTGGCATCATAGGTAGACCTCAACTATGAGAGACAAAATGAGAAAAAAAAATCCAGACAATCACATTGGCTGATTTGGAAAGAATTTATTTGCAAATTATGGTGGAAAATAAGTATTTGGTCAATATCAAAAGTTCATCTCAATACTTTGTTATATATCCTTTGCTGGCAATGACAGAGGTCAAACATTTCCTGTAAGTCTTCACAAGGTTGGCACACACTGTTGCTGGTATGTTGGCCCATTCCTCCATGCAGATCTCCTCTAGAGCAGTGATGTTTTGGGGCTGTCGCTGGGCAACACGGACTTTCAACTCCCTCCAAAGGTTTTCTATGGGGTTGAGATCTGGAGACTGGCTAGGCCACACCAGGACCTTGAAATGCTTCTTACGAAGCCACTCCTTCATTGCCCGGGCGGTATGTTTGGGATCATTGTCATGTTGGAAGATCCAGCCACGTTTCATCTTCAATGCCCTTGCTGATGGAAGGAGGTTTGCACTCAAAATCTCACGATACATGGCCCCATTCATTCTGTCCTGTACATGGATCAGTCGTCCTGGTCCCTTTGCGGAGAAACAGCTCCAAAGCATGATGTTGCCACCCCCATGCTTCACAGTAGGTATGGTGTTCTTTGGATGCAACTCAGCATTCTCTCTCCTCCAAACACGACAAGTTGTGTTTCTACCAAACAGTTCTATTTTGGTTTCATCGAACCATATGACATTCTCCCAGTCCTCTTCTAGATCATCCAAATGCTCTCTAGCAAACTTCAGACGGGCCCGGACATGTACTGGCTTAAGCAGGGGGACAAGTCTGGCACTGCAGGATCTGAGTCCCTGGCGACGTAGTGTGTTACTGATGGTAGCCTTTGTTACGTTGGTCCCAGCTCTCTGCAGGTCATTCACTAGGTCCCCCCGTGTGGTCCTGGGATTTTTGCTCACCGTTCTTGTGATCATTTTGACCCCACGGAGTGAGATCTTGCATGGAGCCCCAGATCGAGGGAGATTATCAGTGGTCTTGTATGTCTTCCATTTTCTAATTATTGCTCCCAGTTTCTAATTATTGCTCACAGTTGATTTGTTCACACCAAGCTGCTTGCCTATTGCAGATTCAGTCTTAAGCCTGTTGGAGGTCTACAATTTTGTTTCTGGTGTCCTTCGACAGCTCTTTGGTCTTCACCATAATGGAGTTTGGAGTGTGACTGTTTAAGGTTGTGGACAGGTATCTTTTATACTGATAACAAGTTCAAACAGGTGCCATTGATACAGGTAATGAGTCCAGGACAGAGGAGCCTCTTAAAGAAAAAGGTACAGGTCTGTGAGAGCCAGAAATCTTGCTTGTTTGTAGGTGACCAAAAACTTATTTTCCACCATAATTTGCAAATAAATTCTTTCCAAATCAGCCAATGTGATTGTCTGGATTTTTTTTTCTCATTTTGTCTTTCATAGCTGAGGTCTACCTATCATGCCAATTACAGGCCTCTCTCATCTTTTTAAGTGGGAGAACTTGCACAACTGGTGGCTGACTAAATACTTTTTGGCCCCACTGTATATATATATATATATATATATATTAGTGGTGCACAGAAATGAAAATTCTGGTGCCGAAACCAAAAATTCAAAATGCACTTGGCCGAAAACTGAAACCGGAATGCGCAGTTTTTAAAAATGAATGTATCTTTTTTGGAAAAAAAATACACTTTGATTAAAAAAAAAAAAAAAAAAAATATATATATATATATACAGTTGTGTCCAAAATTATTCAACCCCCAATGCTGTAAAGGGGTTTAGGGACTATAGTGTACATTTGGAATTGTATTCAGAATCAAATCCTACAAGGACGTTGTAACTACCCAAATGCAACTAAAATGACATCAATTGTTTATGTAATACAGTAGTAAATGGTTCTTATGTGGTTTCTTCATTGCCACAATTATTCAACCCCTTAAAGACTACCACTCTGAAGAACAGAGGTTCATACAGGTGCTTTCCATCAGGTATTGAAAACACCTGTGGATGTCACCGAGCAGCAATCAAGCATAATAAGCACCAATTAGGCAGCTTTAAAATGACTGTGATACTCAGCTCCTTCTAGACATTTACTGGTGTGGTTACAAACATGGTGAAGGCAAGAGAATGGTCCAGGAAGACAAGAGAAGAGGTGATTTCTCTTCACAGGAAGGGCAATGGCTATAAGAAGATTGCAAAGATGTTAAACATACCAAGAGACACCTTAGGAAGCATCATTCGCAAATTCAAGGCAAAGGGCACTGTTGAAACGCTACCTGGTCGTGGCAGAAAGAAGATGCTGACTTCGACTGCTGTGCGCTACCTGAAGCGTAGAGTGGAGAGAAGTCCCCGTGTGACTGCTGAGGAACTGAGAAAAGATTTGTCAGATGTGGGTACAGAAGTTTCAGCCCAGACAATAAGACGCACACTGCGTAATGAAGGCCTCCGTGCCAGAACTCCCAGGCGTACCCCCTTGCTGTCTCCAAAGAATAAGAAGAGTCGACTGCAGTATGCCAAAAGCCATGTGGACAAACCACAAAAGTTGTGGGATAGTGTTCTGTGGACTGATGAAACAAAATTAGAACTGTTTGGGCCCATGGATCAACGCTATGTTTGGAGGAGGAAGAACAAGGCCTATGATGAAAAGAACACCTTGCCTACTGTGAAGCATGGTGGAGGGTCAATCATGCTTTGGGGCTGTTTTGCTTCTGCAGGTACAGGGAAGCTTCAGCGTGTGCAAGGTACCATGAATTCTCTTCAGTACCAGGAGATATTGGATGGAAACGTGATGCAGTCCGTCACACACCTGAGGCTTGGGAGACGTTGGACCTTTCAACAGGACAATGATCCCAAGCATACCTCCAAGTCCACTAGAGCATGGTTGCAGAGGAAAGGCTGGAACATTTTGGAGTGGCCATCGCAGTCACCAGACTTAAATCCGATTGAGAACCTCTGGTGGGACTTAAAGAAAGCAGTTGCAGTGCGCAAGCCTAAGAATGTGACTGAACTGGAGGCCTTTGCCCATGAAGAATGGGCGAAGATACCCGTAGATCGCTGCAAGACACTTGTGTCAAGCTATGCTTCACGTTTAAAAGCTGTTATAACTGTAAAAGGATGCTGTACTAAGTACTAAGATTGAATGTCACTTGGGGGTTGAATAAAACTGATAATGCTGTGAGCACAGAAAAGACATTTGTGGTTATTTCATTATAACTGTTATGTTATATTTGTCTGACCTACAAGTGCCTCTTTAATGTAAATGTAAGCAAGATGACTGAATGATCAAAAGCAATGTCAAACTGGCCAAAACACTCAATTTCAGTGGGGGTTGAATAATTTTGGACACAACTGTATATATATATACCCCAATTTTTTTGTAGAATAAGGAAGAAGATATGGCGAGTAAATAGATACCCAACATGTCACGCTTTAAAATTGCACACACTCGTGGAATGGCGTGAAACTGTTGTACTTAAAAATCTCCATGGGTGATGCTTTAAAAATTTCTACAAGTTAGCAGTGTAAAGTTACAGAGGAGGTCTAGTTCTAGAATTGTTTCTCTTGCTCTGACGTTCGTGGCGATACCTCACGTGTGTTGTTTGAATACCATTTACATATGTGGGCATGGCCTACGTATGAGTTCACCACTACCACGGGGGGGGGGGGGGGGCACTTTTAATTTTTTTTTTAAAAATGTATTTAATGTTTCTTTTTTTTGTACTGTCCATTTAAAAAAAAAAAAAAATAACCACTTTTATTCTTATCACAAGAACTGCATGCATCCCTTGTGATAGAAATAATTAGTGACAGGTCCTCTTTATGGAGAAATATGGGGTCAATAAGACCACACATCTCTCCTCTACAATGTAAAGCATTGGATCAAAAAAGCATTGATCTAGTGCTTTTAAAAAAAAAAAAATGGCAGGAACGGGAAGCTACATCGCTCGGGTCCTCAAAGGGCATAGAGATGAGTGGCGCCCATCTTTCCTTCGCTCATCTCTATGCCCAGCGCCGGGATCAATGGGTTCTCAGGCAAGGCTGAGAATTACCGAGCAGTGGCGGCGAGGGGGCGGGGTTTTTTCAGTACCTGTATCGGTGCTTTTCTTCATTTCGGCTGAAAGGGGTGTTTTCGGCCAAAACATTTCGGCCACCGAAATTTCAGTGCATCCCTAATATATATATATATATATATATACACACACACTGTACATATAGGCATTAACTGTATTTGATTTGACTTTGCTGCAGCTCTTGCATGTATATTCTTCTGCATTAAACTAAAAGAATGTAGCCAGAAAGTAAAAGTAAAATGTCTAGTAGAATTGATGTCGGCTTTTCTATCCTGCTGACTTACTAAACCAAAAACTAACCCAAGTGCAGCATATAAAGCAACTGTAACCAGTGGTGTATTTTGGTTTTGTGCTGCCCTAGGCAAGAATAAAATCGGGCACCCCCCTGCATCTAAATTTGCCCCACCCTTTCATCAGAAAACTCCACCCCTTCCTCTTTAGGCCCCACCTCTTCCTATTAGAGCTCCGCCCAATGACACCGATGGGCCGCTATTCCTCCCACTGACACCAATGATAGGGTACGATTCTTCCCACTGGCACTAATGATGGGGCACTATTCCTCCCACTGACACCAATGATGGGGCACTAATCCCCCCCACTGACACCAATGATGGGGCACTATTCCCCCCACTGACACCAATGATGGGGCACTATTCCTCCCCCTGACACCAATGATGGGGCACTATTCCTCCCCCTGACACCAATGATGTGGCACTATTCATCCCACAGACACCAATGATGGGGCACTATTCCTCACACTGACACCAATGATGGGGCACGATTCTTCCTACTGACACCAATGATGGGGCACTATTCCTCCCACTGACACCAATGATTGTGAGAACACAAGTAAGTGCACTCCTGTGATGAAGAAGAGACGTATGGCCAAAAAAAGCTTCCATACTTCTCATTCAATTTTACCAAGCAGATTTGACAATGTAAATAGAAATCTAATTTGTTATGGTAATTTAGTCTCATCTTTTCCTTCACTTTTGATGCTCTTATTTTCTACATACTATTCTATTCTTAGAAATAGGCTGTGGCTTTAGAAAGCTAAGGATACTTACATAAAAGACAATAAAACAGGACATCATTAGTCATATTGTCTCAAACCTATATACACTTACTGACCTACAAAGACCCTGTTGAGTCAGTCGTTATTGGCATTGTTGTGTAAACTGTATACTGTATAAGAATTCAATTTTAATTCAATTATCTGGCCAACTAATTCTGTCTTTTGCTGTCATTAATCTTAATGAAGATGTGCAGGAACATCTTAATTTTACATGCTGTTATTGTAAGAAAAGAATGATTGCTGGCAACAGGAATTCATGCATGTCCTTGCTAAATGAAAGAAGAAGGAAAAAAAAAGAGTGACATGGTCTAGCAATAGCGGTGTGAGGACACAATGCTGTGAAGTTCTGCATCATAAACCTATATAACTGGGTCTATTGCAGCAGTCTGATGTGAAAAGGTACAAAAAAAAAAACAAATCAGAGAGCTTGGGTCCTGCCATCATAGAATACTTTGCCTCCTGTTCATTCACACAAATCACTGGAAATTTGGACAACATGGCACCACCAATTTTAGGCTCAGTTTTAGACAGGCATCCTAACAAAGATATTAAACTGGACAGAGTGCACTGTGCGCAGCTGCAAATAGTTGCTAATCTGGCCAGAAACAGAGACTCTCTTTGTTTGATCACTTTTTAAATTCTACGAAGAATCTTTCACAGCACAGGCTACAGATTCAATGAACAGATTCAGGCTACAGATATGATGTCTTCTCACTCTAACTGCGCATATGCCCCCCCAGGGGTAGTGCGCTGTATCCCTCAGACACAGCGGATCACAGTAAAGAGCCGATAATGTCAGCTCTGTCATGTCATCCGGTGTGTCCAATCACAGCTGATCACATGTAAACAAGGAAATGCCAGTTATCGGCAGTCCTCTCCTCACGCTGACACGTGTGTGAGGAGAGGAGAGCTGGTAAACGGCATTCCTCAGAGGGGACATCTACACTGATCATCAGGGCACTGATGATCAGTGTAGGGCCATCAGTGCCACCTGTAAGTGCCCATCAATGCCACATACCAGTGCACATCAATGCCACATATCAATGCCCATCAGAGATGCCTTTCAGTGCCAATTATTATTATTATCATTATACAATATTTATATAGCACCAACAGTTTGCTCAGCGCTTTACAATATAACGGGAGACAATACAGCAACAATACAGTTCAATACAAGGGGGTTTGGAGCTTACAATCTAATCTAATCCACATTGCTGGTGTAGATACAGGAATCTGTAAAGTTTCTTTTTTTTTTTCCCCATTTAGCTTGCTGGTTGAACTTTACCTGTTGTATAGAGGACGTCAGACATGCTTCGAGTTTCCCAAACAAGGTCCCTCCCATCCCCCACTGCCCGTTACATACATTTTGAAAACATCACCTAAGCTATCTTCTCATCTAACCATACTTTACTCCCCCCACCCTTTCTCCCTGAACCCCTGCACCTCCTCAATCCCTTATTTGCACTGTCCATGCCTTGCCCAGCCTTTCCATTGCCTGTCTTTTGAATCTGCTATTTTACCCTGCATCCTCACAAACGATGGCAACAGTCAAGAATGTCAAGAAATTTTACAGGGATTACTTGTCCAGAGAAAAAAAAGATCCTGCATATTAAATGAGCACACGTAGCATAACTCCAAGAAACCCAAACTGCCAATTTGCCCAGACTTTCAAATTTCAGGTAACCTATTGCTTATGATAGAACTAAAGCCACTTCCAAGACCAAAGGGTTAGCATCCTGCGTTCCTGAACTGTCAAATGGCAGCTTCAAGGCCAAATGACAGACATTAATGGGAGATAATGGTTTCTGAAAGGGAACCCAATGGGCAAAGAGGTAACCCTAGTGAATGTCTACCTCTCTAATTATGAACAGCTCTTATGAACAGGAATTTGTAATCTCACACTTCACACTCTACTTTAAGTATCCAGCAGCATTTTTCAGCTTTTACAATGCCAAAAGAAAGGTTAAGAGGTCTTTGCACCCAGCTTGCATACCTGGTTTCTTCACCATCCCAATACCAGGGACTATACATATTCAGGAACACACCTGTGTATTCAAGTATTGACTTTTACATTAGAACCTGACCTGCCAAAAGTTAGCAAAACCACAATAGAAAACAATCACATTTCTGACCACTCGCCTATTATGCTCTTGATTCAACTAGGGAACTATTCCCAAAAATATGTTATTAGAAACTAAATGACTTCCTAATTCAAGACATCCCACTTAAAAATGAACTGCATGAGACTTTTCTCAAAAATTTCAAACATAATGATGGACACAGCACACCAACTATGCTAAGACAATAAATGTGTGATTTAAGGAGCCTTCATTCAAAGCCAAAATAATAAAGGCCTGACTCAGATCAAATATATCTTAAACCAAACACGTAAGGTTGAAACATTACATTTACAAAAACCCTCTTCACAGTTGAGTATTGAATTCAGAATCCAAAGGGAGAAACTCTCATTGTTAATGCTTCACACAACAAAGGCCCTGTTAGCAAAATACAAATTAATTTTCTACAAATTGTGAATAAGCCCAGTAAATATTAGCTGTGGACTAAATACCTTTATTTTCCCATAATATATTAGGCCAGGGAGTTCTTCAATGCCTTTTTTAATCTATCACAATCCTTCAATCCACAACCCATAAAACTAAACTACAGAAAATTAATACATAGCCTCTTCAGGCCTCCCCACCATAACCCAAGCTGGCACAGAACTCTTACATTCTACCTTGATGTTGGAGGAGATCCACACAGTGGAAACATTTCCAAACATGTTATGTGCCCAAATATTAGCGATATGTAAAGGGGGTTAAGACCTTAACATCTACAGATCAATCTTTGAAATATAGATATTAGGTTCTTTGCCAAAATTCTCTCCAACAAATGACTGCTCTACTTACAATTCCTAATCAATTAGGGAGGCAAACGTCTGTACTACAAGAGTTCTTAATGCCATCTTGTAAACATAGTCCCCATGTTCCTACTCTGAATGATGACAAGAAGACATTTGAAAAAGCGGATTGACTTTTCCTTTCTGGTACCAACATTGGTCAATGGATCAGCACCATTTATATCACAGCAGCTTACGCATCTGCAAGACAACTTTGCCTTAATATGGACAAAGACCCATATTGCAAATTTTGGGCTGTATTTCTGCAAATAGAGTTGGAGCTTTGGTCAGGTCCTCAATGCTGAGAAATACAAGCAGATAATTATCCATTATGCCATACCATCAGGGAGGCGTCTGATTTGCTCGAAATTTAATCTGCATCAGGACAACAACTCCAAACATACACAGTAATGTATTCACGTTTTGTGCTGCCCTAGGCAACACAAACATCAGATAACCCCCCTCCCTTCTCTGCCCCAGCACCGACCACCCACCCACCCAACCCATCGCCGCACCCACCCCTGCTCAAGAGAGATAGACTGACCTTCACAGCTCTGAACATCACCAGGAACAAAAGTTGAGCTCAGCCTACATCCCCCCGCAGCCTGAAGATGGGGACTAGGTGAGGCACTGCATAAGATGGAGGGTGTAGGCAGAGCAAGATTCTTGAGTGACCATTCTTCCAGGGAGGCGGTGCTGCCCCCCTGAAAAATGCCGCCCAAGACAAACATCTTGTCCCTGTATGCAGCACTTCATTTTTTAAAAGAATACTATACAGCTGCTCATTTCATTGCACTCCCCTCTCTGCATGGCAAATGACAGGAATACCACGTTTTGCATGCATATCCCCAGCACTTGGCTTCGTTCCCTACCCACCACACATGCACAGTCTACTCTCTCTCTCTGCACATGCTCAACAGCTCATTTCTTTGCCCTTCCATTTCCATCCTGCAGATCCCCAGCAGCACCCAGAACACCACATACAGCATCATATCCCTCCCCTTCACAGACATCACCCGTCCCTCCGCTCCATTCTCCCCGAATCCCCACACAGACAATGGGCAGAGCCAAGGTAAGGTCCACTCCCAGGCAGCACTCGCAGATCAGCAGAGGCTCCTTCTCTCTTCTGGCTCGTGTGTGATCAGCAGATCTGGCTACTCAGTGATCCGGCATCTGCCAGTGATTTGGCCCGGGGGGTAGGACACCGGACACCCTCTCCACGTGTCTCCACCCTCTCCACCCGTCCTCCAGCAGCCTCTCACGGATCGGATCCATTTCCATGTAGGATCCATTTCCTCCTAGATTGTAAGATCGAAAGTGCAGGGCCCTCGAACTCCTCGTGTACTGTTTTGTTACTGTATTGTCTCATGTTCTGTCCCCCACTATAATGTAAAGCGCTGAGCAAACCTTTTGGTGCTATATAAATACTGTATAATAATGTAAGTAGCGGAGACCTGCAAGCTTGCACAACGGCTTCTGTGTGTAACTTCTGCCAGGGGCGTGGGGGGGCCATGCTGCCCCCCCTGAAAAATGCCGCCCAAGGCAAATATGCCCCGGAACATACAGCTAATGTCATTAAGTCTAAAGAACAAGGCGTAGAAGAGATGATTTGAGTTCTTTCAAAAACTGTGCGCAAGTGTACCTAGAAGAGTTTTAAAGAGTATTAAAGAATTGATGCTGTTTTGAAGGCAAAGAGTGGTCATACTAAATATTGATTCGATTTAGATTTCTCTTCAGTTCATTTACTTTCCATTTTGATAAAAATAAACTATTAACACTTCTATTTCTTAAAGCATTCTTAAATTACAGTATTTTATATATATATATATATATATATATATACAACACCATGCTCAAGCTATATTTTAGATAATGTTTACGAGAGAACTGACCTTTTAAGATCCCTGGTGCTCAACACAGCCCATGGGCTATTGGGCACAACATAGATAGCAGAGTTGCAGCAGTGTGCCAAGTACTGGAACATGCTCAGAATCACCTGCCACTGAAAGAAAGGCTGTACTGTGGGAAGAGATAACCCTGGACCCAGCCTGGGGATAGAGAGAGAGCAGCACAGACACTGTCCACCAATGCAGGGGGTTAACCACTTCCATACCGGACACTTTTACCCCCTTCTTGCCCAGGCCAATTTTCAGGCTTCAGTACTCTCACACTTTGAATGACAATTGCGCGGTCATACAACATTGTACCTAAACTAAAATTTTATCATTTTCTTCACAAAAACTAGAGCTTTCTTTTGGTGGTATTTAATCACTGCTGGGGTTTTTATTTTTTGCTAAATTAACAAAAAAATACCAAAAATTTTGAAAAAAAAAGTTCACAAACTATGGTATACAGTTGTGTTCAAAATAATAGCAGTCAGAAATCACTAACCTGATCAATCACTGTTTTTGGCAAAAATTATATTTCTACATGGCAAATAATTTACTAGCAGGTGTATTAGAGTAATAGAAATCCAACAGACCCAACACTCATGACATGCATGCTGCTGATTCTGTGTAATTGAATCACTAATTGAAAGGGGCATGTTCAAAATAACAGCAGTGTGGAGTTCTATTAGTGAGGTCATTCATTCTTTGAAAAACAGGTGGCAATTATTGCCCTTACTTAAGGAAGGAAGGCAGCAAATGTTGTACATGCTGGTTACAGTGCATTTCTCTCTGAAACTCTGAGGAAAATAGGTCGTTCCAGACATTGTTCAGAAGAACAGCGTACCTTGATTAAAAAGTTGATTGGAAAGGGGAAAACATATAAAGAAGTGCAGAAAATGATAGGCTGCTCAGCTAAAATGATCGCAAATGCTTTAAAATGGCAACCAAAACCTGAAAGACGTGGAAGAAAGCGAAAAACTACCATTCGAATGGATAGAAGAATAGCCAAAATGGCAAGGACTCAGCCAACAATCAGCTCCAGGAAGATCAAAGAAGGTCTAAAGTTACCTGTGAGTACTGTTACAATTAGAAGACGCCTATGTGAAGCCAAGCTATCTGCAAGAAGCCCCCACAAAGTCCCACTGTTGAAAAAAAGACATGTGCTGAAGAGGTTACAATTTGCCAAAGAGCACATTGACTGGCCTAAAGAGAAATGGCGCAACATTTTGTGGACTGATGAAAGTAAGAGTGTTCTTTTTGGGTCTAGTGGCCGGAGACAGTTTGTCAGACGACCCTCAAACACTGAATTCAAGCCACAGTACACTGTGAAGACAGTGAAGCATGGTTGCGCAAGCATCATGATATGGGGATGTTTCTCATACTACGGTGTTGGGCCTTTTTATTGCATACCAGGGATCATGGATCAGTTTGAATACGTCAGAATACTTGCAGAGGTCATGCTGCCTTATGCTGAAGAGGAAATGCCCTTGAAATGGGTGTTCCAACAAGACAATGACCCCAAACACACCAGTAAACGTGCAACATCTTGGTTCCAGACCAACAAGATTGACGTTATGGAGTGGCCAGCCCAATCCCCGGATCTTAATCCAATAGAAAACTTGTGGGGTGACATCAAAAATGCAGTTTCTGAGGCAAAACCAAGAAATAGAGAAGAACTGTGGAATGTAGTCCAATCATCCTGGGCTGAAATACCTGTTCACAGGTGCCAGAAGTTGGTTGACTCCATGCAACACAGATGTACAGCAGTTCTCAGAAACAGTGCTTATACAACTAAATATTAATTAAGTGATTCAAAGGAAAGCAAAATCTTCAAACATTTTTCAGTTTATATAGTGAATGTTTGAGTTTGTAAAGAAGAATACAAACACTGCTATTTTTTTGAACAGTCTAATATTCACTTTTCTTCAATTTTTTTAGAGGAACAACACAAATTTGATATATTTTTCTTCATGTTTTGATTTGGAATATAATGTGTAGTGTTCCCAACTCATTTGTGCGTATTTAAATAAAAGCTATTAGAAGGATTTTGAGCTTTATTCACTTTTTTCAACACACTACTATTATTTTGAACACAACTGTACAGTATATCTGAAAATTGATCAATCCTGAAGTACTGACAGACAATCTAATTTCTTGAGGTCCAAGAATGACAGAACAGCACAGATATCCCCCAAATGACCCCTTTTTGCAAAGTAGACAGTCCGACGTATTTCATAACAGGCATGGCAAGTTTTTTGAAGTTGTAATTTTTTTGTTATAATTTTTCAGAAATGAAGTAATAAAAAAAATGATTTTCACTATTTTTTTTACATACTGTCACCAGTGCAGTACAGTGTCATCATATACCGGTAACTCGCATTGCGGTTATCAGGGACACTGACTGGTGACAGTACGAAAAAAAAAAAAATTTTTTTTTTTTTTTTTTACATTTTTTTCTTTTTTTTAGATTTTTTTTTTCATATTTCACCATGACCAAAGTAGTACAATGTTACCATAGTAACATTGTACTACTTTGGGGAAGTGATCAATTTTTTTTTTTTTACACAATTTGCTTATAGCAAAGAATTACTTTGCTATAAGCAAGCATTTACCTGAATGAAATCGATTCATTCAGGATTTTGTTTTTTCTTAACTGTGATTTGGCCACAGCTAATCACATGACACAGCTGGGCTGTGATTGGCCCAGCTTGTGCATGTGATCGCTGTGACCATTCACAGCTAGCCACACAGGAAGCCATCCATTGTATACAACTGTCATGTGACCTGCTGTGATTGGTCACAGCAGGTCACATGGTACCGGTAATGGGGCCGGTACTCAGATCTGTCATCGGCCACGTCCGAGGTACACGGCCGGTGACAGATCGCGCCGCTGAGCAGCTCTGCCGGCATGCAAACTGCACGCCATATGGTGTCCACCCGGAGCGGTGAGGGTTTTTGCCAGCCACGATTCGGCCATAGGCTGGGCGGGAACCAGTTAACAGTACTGACTTCTTTTTTTTTTTTGCTTTCACTGATATCAGTGTTGAGGGTTATTTTTGCATCCACTGACACCAATGTTGGGGGTGATTTTTGCATCCACTAATACCAATTTTGGGGGTTATTACTGCTTTCGCTGACAATGTTAGGGGTTATTATTGGGTCTACTGACACTGATGCTGGGGGTTATTACTACATTCACCATTTCCAATATTGGGGGTTATCAATGCGTCTGCCAACACTAACACTGGGGGTTATTATTGCACTCAGTGACAACAATGCTGGGGGCTACTGTACTCCAAATTCATGTGTATTGTAATGTGCTGCAAGTTGGAAGTGCAAAAATTAGCTACTATTGTGCGGCTTTCTGGACGTGTCTGGCCATACTATAATTTTGACCATTACTGAAATAACATAATACCAATTTTGCATTTTGTCTGCAGTTTTAAGGTTAGAATGTGGTGGTACCAAGAAACATTTTTCTGCCAAAGGCTTTGCACAGTCTGGTGCTTTTAATAAATGTTACTGCTTTTAAATCCAGGTCTGGCTAAGGGTTGAACAATGATGACATGCAATTGCTGCTTATGAAAGCACTGCCCAGCTGTGCTACCATATTATTATATAACTAATATAAGATCCAGTCATTTAACTTGTCAGTGGAAAGCTGCATCTCTTAGTTTTGGCAAGCAGGCAGATGTCTGCCCTTGTAATCATTTAGATGGGTGGCCTATGTGTAGCCAGTCTGAAATATAAGTTTACATAGCACTGGGTCACAAATCACATTTACACATGTTGGAGGAATATGCAAAGCTATTCTGACAATCATTTTATGAAGTGAACCTTATACATACTATGTTAAAAATTCTACTATTAATATAAGAAAAGTATATGCTTTCAGACAATCCTTCCAGACACATCAACTATTCAATTCAACCTCTCTTTCTTTATGCATAGAAACTACAACTACAGTATGTCCATCCATGCAAATAAGGCATTACCTGACTTCCATCCCTGGTGGTGACAACTCTAGGGGCCAGGTCACACCGTTTGAGGATTATAGTCTAGACCCTGCCCTCTCAAAATCATACCACCTACTGTCTAAACCTACAGAGGGATACGTACCTCCTTTCCTACTAATGTGGGAACAGGATTTAGATCGGACGTTTGCTGATAAACAGCGGGAATGCATCCCATATTTCACCTACTGTTCCTCCATAGCCAGTAGACTCCAGCAATCAAGATGCAATGTCATGATGCGATGGTATAGGGTAACAACCCTATTTCATAGGATCTATCCTTCAGTCTTTCCTATGTGTTGGCGCTACCAACAAGATAGTGGTACCATGCTACATGCTTTTTGGACGTGCCCCCATATCCACCCTTTTTGTGGCTCAACTGGGTCTAATCTTTAAAATGACAGGTATAATTCTGGAAGAAAAGTCCAAGACTGTTCTTACTTCATTTGACTCAACTCTCGAGGTGAACCCTCTGTATTCATCTGGTGAAGTCTTCTCTTGATTGTTGACTTTGACACACATACACCTACCTCCTGGAGAGTGTTTTGATCTGGTCAACTGTTGTGAAGGGTGTTTTCTTCACCATGGAAAGAATTCTTCGGTCATCCACCACAGTTGTTTTCCGTGGTCTTCCGGGTCTTTTGGTGTTGCTGAGCTCACTGGTGCATTCCTTATTTTTAAGAATGTTCCAAACAGTTGTTTTGGCCACGCCTAATGTTTTTGCTATCTCTCTGATGGGTTTGTTTTGTTTTTTCAGCCTAATGCACATAGCACACTTGAAATTAACTCTGGACCTTTTATCTGCTCATTGTAATTGGGATAATGAGGGAATAACTCAAACCTGGCCATGGAACAGCTGAGAAGCCAATTGTCCCATTACTTTTGGCCCCTTAACAGGTGGGAGGCACATATGCAAAGTGTTCTAATTCCTACACCGTTCACCTGATTTGGATGTAAATACCCTCAAATTAAAGCTGATAGTCTGCAGTTAAAGCACATCTTGTTCGTTTCATTTCAAATCCATTGTGGTGGTGTATAGAGCCAAAAATGTTAGAATTGTGTCGATGTCCCAATATTTATGGACCTGACTGTAAGAGTTGTATTTCATCCTGCCTTCCACCCTATCCTCACCCCCTCGTTCCCTCCCCGTTTGTTCCCCCCTACTTTTTCTTCTCTCTTTGTTCTTTGTTCGAGACTTCTTCTCTGTGGGAGCCTATTTCTGGTCCCTACACCTGATACATATTTGAATATAAATTTCTGATATCTCACTTAGAAGCAACTCTGAAGTTCTTGTTTTTGCCCTTTTTTGGCTCTTTAATTTTTGCTTTTCATGTTTTAAATACTGTTGGAAAATAAGTACATAGGCAAGACATTGTCCTAGAGGTTTTATTACTTTACTACAGAGATGCTGGAGAAGGCCACAAAGGCTGTTTACTGCATGTTGTTACACTGTATTCATCCCCCAAAGGGAACTCCCGCTGGGTAGTTATCTCAACATTTATATTACTCTTCACTACTTACTATCTCTACACCTGGCTACATGTAGAAGCTGTCATTTCTACCTCATTGTATTACCCGTGATAAATGTTCACTATGTTTGCATATG
This sequence comes from Staurois parvus, assembly GCF_062004578.1. NCBI lineage: Eukaryota > Metazoa > Chordata > Amphibia > Anura > Ranidae > Staurois > Staurois parvus. Next base: position 4,156,088 of record NW_028318342.1, on the reverse strand, counting down.
GACACGTTTTAATGTCTTGCTGAAGAACGCAATAAAAATTAAAAGAAAAAAAAAAAGAAAAGAACTATAACCATTCAGAGCTAATCTGCCAACATTTCTGTGAAACAAGGAGCCTGCTCTGTGTTAGTAAACGGTATGCCTCCCCACCTAAATGTATCAATATTGCCCAAGGGATGGCAAGTCAGTGTAAAATATACAAGCAGAAAGCATTAAATATCTAGAACACAAAACACAACACTTGTTAAGTTGTATTCTCTGTATGGTTCAAGATAGGGTTAATGAGTGGGTAATGGGGGCACAGTCTCGTCATTTTATCCTGGGTTATAACCCTGAAACAAGGAATAGCATCTTACAATCATGTATCTAAGACAGCTATGCATTTAAAGCAGACACTACAGATTTCTCAATGTGTAATCAAACCTAAACTAAGGGCCAACTTACAACAGTATGTGGTGCGGAAAAGCCGCATTCTGTGCACATTTCCCGCACTGCATTAAAAACACACTGCACTTGCTATCTACAGCGGGTGTCATTGGTAACTTAACAACATCCCAAAAGCAGGTAACAGTGCACTTTGGTGCGGTCCAACGTAATTTAAGCTCATGCAAATGAATGGGCTGAAATTGTACTGAACCTGGATCACATGAAAATTGTTCAGGAATGCACAGTGCATTCCTGTGCAATTCATGTTGTGAACTGGATCATGTTTCAGAACATATATATATATATAGACACACACAGTATGAATTACTTCATGAAGAACGACTAATGATGATGCTTCTACCAGTATCTTCCTGACTTCTGACCTCCTGGAAACTGAGGAAATGTGACAAATTTTCACTATGAAAACAATCCACACAAAGGCAGACTCTGTCCTTGGTGTGATGGCCCTGCACATGACTGCTACTTTTCTCTTTGAATGGATGAATGGATCGGTAAACGGGACCAGGTCCATCAGATGTCTGAAGCAGATGTTTATAGCAGATGTGTAGTATCTTAGGCATTACTGGGGAAGTGAGCAGCAATGTAATCAGACAACAATGTAATCACACATGCACACTGAAGACATATATTCAAGGTGAAAGAGTAACAGAGATCATGACATTTTCCCTGCTCTAGAGAATGCTGACAAATTCATGAGGCATGAGGATTTTGTGTTTTGCATGCAAAAATAAAAGACACACACAAATATGTTTGTGAAATTTGTTCTTCACATAGGAACTGGATTTGGTACTTGTTAGACTGTCACACAGGAGCCTTTAGTTCTTTAAGGCTGAAATATATCAATATATTGAAAGCTTCCTGCTAGCTGAAATCTAAAATCTGGCTTCCGATGGGATTGCCTGGTTTGTAAGTTAATGGGTGAAAAAGGATGGCTATGGTTAGTTATACTTAAGCTGGCCATGAATTTTGATCCAGGTATGGCTGTCCCTGCTCAACAGAAGTCGATCATGAACATTGGAAAAGTTGTCAATTAGTGGCTGCAGCCACTGATCACGGTAGTCCAACAGTGGAGAGGCCTCGCTTTTAGAATACAATGTCTCAGTGAGTAGGATGTATCTATGCACTTTGCCTGTGTGGAAGGTGAAATCCGTTAAAAGCTCAAAGCAGGGTGGCTGGGCTGTGAGATCAAGCGGACGTGTGGCATCCGAGCTCCAATCCTGTTCTCATTCTTATGTTAATCTGAGCTCCCTGCTCTCCAACCTGTGCTCTCTAAGTGGCAGCCTGGGCTCCAGAAGAACACGCAGCACACAACGGGTTCCTCTGCTGTCTCCCAGCAAGCATTCCCGGCAAGTGCCTCACGAACTCCCGCAAACTCTCCCTGCCTTTCTCCATCGTCGGCAGCCATCTTGAACATGAGGCTCTCAATCCGGACCCATTGCAGTTGGCACGCAGACAGATCTAGCAGCAGACAAGGCCACCCCACTACCGCAGACATAGTGGAGGTTATCCAGTCATATAAGGAGACCACAATAGACTACCTGGCAACAGACATTAGTCTTATCTGTCATGACCTCGACAGATCCCGATCCTGAGTGACTGAGGCGCAGGAGGGCATATTGCAGCTGGAAGATTCTGCTAGATCCGACTCATGGGATCGCATACTTTGCAGCTAGAGGTGAAGGCACGTCAAGAGAAGGCAATCAACACTGAGAACCACCTTAGCTGTAATAATCATCGGTCTGCCAGAAAAAGGAAAAGGTTCCAGGCCTGGAGAATTCACTGAGACTTTCCTCATCATCCTGCTTGATCATCCTGTTAGTGGTGCACCGAAATGAAAATTCTGCTGCCGAAACCAAAACCAAAAACTCAGGGTGCACTTGACTGAAAACCAAAATGGACAGTTTTTAATTTCTTTTTTTTATTTGATATGGCTGGCAATGTTGCACTAAAGTCACTAGGGGGCGTTTTTGCATTAAAGTCAATAGGGATGTGACCGTGCAAGAAATCTGAGACAAGATTTTGCATTCAAATTACTAGGAGGGCATTTTTACATGAAAGTCTATCAGGCGCGTTTTTGAATTGAAGTCACTAGGGGGCGTTTTTGCATTGAAGTCAATAGGGGCTCTACTTTGCAAGAAAGTCTATGAGATGCCATTTTTCATTGCAGTCACTAGGGGCATTTTGCTGATAAGAAAAAAGCTGCCGTTTTTGCATGAAAGTCTCATAGACTTTCATGCAAAAACGGCAGCTTTTTTCTTATCAGCAAAATGCCAATAACACTATTTTGGCTGATATGTTTCAGCCACCGATATATCAATGCATCTACTTCCTGCCATTCCGCCCACCTTCATTGTGGAACGGGAACTTGGGGTCTCTCCAATGCCACTGGTTTTGGATGCACCTCCACTGCCCTTCTTGCTTCAGCTAATTAACTATCAATGCCGAGATAGGATCCTAGCAGCAGCTAAGGCAAAATAAGTTCTGCAATACAAAAATGCCAAAATCCTTCTCTTCCCTGACTACTCTCTGGAAATTCAACAACACAGCCAATCCTATATGTCTGTGAGACAAAAGCCTTAAGTTCAGCCTTCTATATCCCAGCAAACTCCACGTGGGGGATGGTAGCAGCTCTCGGTTTTTTGACTCCTGGAGGCAGCTATGTCCTGGCTGGAAACCTGCTAGCAGTCTACGGCGAGCTGATGTCCTACTTACTTGATCCTCAGGCTCTACGCCACTGTAAGTATTTGGGCCCCACTGGCCTCACTGTTTTCTGACTGCTTTGTTACATGATTCTCCTACCTTTGTGTTCCGTAGCTCATTCCCTAATTTTTTCCTTGATCTGGACTCCAGTGAAGATTTTGTTGGGAGCCTTTCCAAATCAGGTTTGAATTATGCATCCTGTTGCTCATGGAGACCCTCAACTGGAGCTACAATTTCCTCTCCTTTCTTCTGACTGCCCTACACTGTCATTTGCATTTTTTCTCCTCAGTTCGACAGCTACTAGGCTGTCTTCTTCCATCCCATGAAGCAGCTGCTTGGTCCCTCTCTGTACCCCCCTCACTCACACTTGAACTCTTCTGCGGTTCACTATGGAACTGAAGTCTGTTATTGGCAGCGGCTACGGGGCTGCGCTCAGTTTGTTAAGGGTATAGGCAGCTTCCTGAACCTCCCCCCCCCCCTCAGGGGAGCTGGGTACTGGCAGGGTATGCACTGTGTGGTTGGGAAATGTTGGTGTTTTTTGTTTTGATTGTTATTCATGTGCTGGCTCATGCTCTCTTGCTTCCCACCTGAAGATGCCATCCCAGGGGTCCTTGGGCCAATATGCTAAAGTGTTACTAAACCCAGGACCCTGCATTCACTATATCTGGTCTCCCACAGTACACAACATGGAAATGTAATTATGTTAGTAAATATAAATACCTTTTCTCATCAACAGTTAGAGCAGTCTTGTGACTTCTATCAGTGTCCAGCCGAACTCATGTAAAAGCATGTAGGAGGAGATTTCATATTGCACTAGGCGGATGCAGGATCCCTGACCTCTGTCTGGACAATGCTGGTTCGCCCTATGCTGATCACATGCACTCTCCCCCAGAAAAAAAAAACAAAAAACAAAAACCTCTCTAGCAATATACTTCAAACTGAGCATGAATGTCTCTTTACATTTATCAACATTAAACCTCATTTGCCACATAGTTTCCCAATTAAACAGTGCATTGAGGTTGGCTTGTAAGTTGAAGGCATCCTGTAAGGACATTATTCCACTGTAAAGCTTGGTGTCATCTGCAAACACTGAAACTGTATTTTTAATCCCAGACACTATATTGTTTATAAATATATTAAAAAGTAAAAGTCCCAACGCTGAACCTTGGGGTACACCACTAACAACCATTCAGAGTATGAATCATTAACCACTACTCTCTGAATACTATCTTTTAGTCAGTTTGATTTTTCCAGGCCTGTAGACTTTACCTTACACATTAGCCGTGTGTGGGGAACTGTGTCAAACACTTTTGCAAAATTGAAGTATACCATATCCACAGCCATGCCTCTGTCCAAGGTTTTGCTCACCTCCTCATAAAAAGAAATCAGATGTATTTGGCAACTTCTGTCTTTCATGAATCCATGCAATCTGTTGCTTTTACTCCTTATTGGTTGCATAAAATGAGGCCTTCCTTCTCCTTGGAGTGTTGGCACTGTGGCCATGCTCCTAGTGATTTTTTACATACTTTCTGGACATGCTCAGAAATAGGTATGTTTTGAGCACATGTGATGTCCATTATTAACCTAATAGTGAGTACCTCCCTAACTTAATTTCCTAGAATTTGCCTGTTGGGATTTGTGGAAGACCTGATTCCCTCAGTGGCTTAATGGTTGCTGATCAGCTTCATACTGTTCTACGCTAGAAAAGCCATTACATTGTGCTGGAAGAACCCCCCCTCCCTTGCCCTTTCGAAACAACAGATTAATGTCATCTTGCCTTTATATAAGGATACCTATTTGCATACTTTGTCCAAAAAAGTATGACAGAGTCTGAGCAAAATGGCTAGCATAACCCTCAAAAGCTTCTGATACATGACCATAAAATGCATTTTTCTTTCCTTTCAGCAACTCATCTGGTGTACAGGGTGTGCTTTGAGTACTTGGGATGACATGTTTTTGCTTCATGTTAGCTAATTTCCAGCCACACAAGAGGTTGTTGTACTGTGTTATAGTTCTTGGGACTGTCCCTCGATTATATTGACCTAATTGTTTACCTATGTAACCCCCCCCGTGGGTCAAATGCCTGAGGATGTGTATGTTTCACTTGATTGCTGTTGTAGTATGTTTTTTTGTAGTTCACTAAAAAGCTTATAAAAAAGAATTGAATACAAAACAAAAAAAAGAAAAGCTGAAAGCAGCCAAAGTAATCAAAAAGTAGACAGAAGGTGGCAGTAAAACTTTTTAAAAAATAAATAAACCCCCTGCACAAAACTCTAAACAGCTAATAACATTTTGAAAATCCTTACCATTTAGAAGAAAAGTCTAACTGAATTTTTATGACCTCATCGCTGTAATTCAAAAGATAACAGGAGGAAGTGTAACAGCAGTGATTACATCATATTCTCTCCTCTCACTCTGCAGTAAAAGGAAACTACAATTCCCATCAATCACAGAGAATTGTAGTAAACGTGGGCGGGTTCCTGTACATATTGAATTTGTCTGAGAGTCTTGATATCGGTTACATCACTGTTTACTGGAGAAAGAACTACAGAAGGGATGTGCTAAGACCAGTGGTTAGGGGAATAAGAGACAAAGAAGCCACTGGTCATACAAACACCAAAACCAAAGAGAATTACCGGTTTGATTTGAAAATGAATAGGCTATTTCAGAGCAACTATTAGAATAAATATAAATATATGGTGAGCGTTGATATGAGGAAAACAAGCTGCTAGCACAAGAGGCAGTGACAACGGATCTCATAAGAAATATATGCAAAGTGCAGAAAAAAGAAAAAGGATTTGGAGGAGGCTGGGAGCCATAGAAGGAGAAGTTCTTTTGGTCAAAGATCTCCAATCTCCATCTCAGAGTTTATACAATGCTGCTATACCAGTAGATTCTGGTGAGTGCATAGCGGTGGTAGATTGTCTCACTGGATTCCACAGCACCTGTTTTGAATAGAACACCATTGTGTCTTGTAGTGCCATGGACACATTGCTTCATCTTACCAACAATGATTGATTTGGAACTGAGCACTGCCATGTCTGCTGTGTCTTGTAGTGCAACGGACACATCACTCTACTTTATTTCACTTACACTGATTTATTTCATTTTATGGATGCCATATATTTGTTTATTGCATTATTTAGTTTATGGATTGATTATTTTACACTTACTGTAGCCTTTATTTGTGTGATTTATCATTATACAATTTTCACTGGTGTTATAGTTTTATGTATTTAATATTCACAGCAGTACTTTGCATATATTTCAGATCAACTACTGAGTGAACCAGAAGATGGATGACATATTTGGTGAAGGTAGGAAATCATCAACAAGGACATGTAAATAAGTTTTTGCCTGGAGTTCTGCCTTAAATACCAAACAGTTCCCATATACTGTAGGCACTATAAAATTAGCTGGATTGGTCATGCTGCTATTTCATATCAGACTGTTATATAAATGCTGGCAAACGGCAGTACCTTCGCAGACTGGACAACACTCTCCTTCTGGTACATAATAGCGGTCACAGTGTAGTTCACCGCACTGAGCTGAGAAGCAGATGGAAACACCTCCCTGACACCGGCAGAAGCGGCAAGCGTCCATGCGAAACATGTCCCCATCGTAGTATTCCACATTGCTAAAAATGCATGTTGGCTTTGTCTCTAAAGGAAATAAAAAAAAAACACATCTGATTAAGCCTGGGAAATGTGATCAATGGGTACAGCAGAACTTTTTATTGAGCAGCTGTTATTCTACGGTTAGTCCCATTATTCAGAAAACCCCAAGAAACCCCAAATAAAAATAAAAAATCGTTTTCAGGGAAAAAGAGAAAAGAAAATCACCATAACTCATTAGTAAGTAAATGTATGTGCATGTGTGGTGTTACATAGACCAACATACATTTGATGGGATGATTAGAGAAACCAACAAAGAGCTCAGAAAATGTAACATCAGCTGTTTATCAATGGAAAACAGAGTTCCTATTTTCCTGCACATCTGCAAAACTGTTTCATATCTTTCATTCCAGAGTCCCATGTCCCCACAGCTGCTCAGCATTCCCATGCAAAGCCAACTGAGGCTCCTCTTCAACTCCAATTACATTACAGCTGAAGAAAGGACCTCCCCATGCATGTGAGGTCTGCATTGCAAATGGTAAATTAATTTAAGGACAAAAAAACTGCAATGTGATGATTTACACCAAAAAAACAGCACACAAAATATCAGGATAACATTACATAAATTTAAATAACAGGTATGCTTTTCCTTTAAATTAGTGAAAGTATCAAATCAACATAGTACACGAAACACATTGTGCAGAGCCTGGCCACTAACATCTTCACACCCGCCGGGCAGATCACGAGTTTTGTCTATTTTTAGCTTTGTGAGTGAAATTTTATAATACATTGCATGTGGTTTTAGTAGTATAGTATTACACTGTGTGTTTTATCCTTTTGTTCTGTCCATGTCATTTTGAAATTTTCTTTTGGGCATCCCTGATTAAGATAGATGATATTTGCAGAGTTTAAGTAGTGGCACTGTTTAATCCTCATGCTCTACTGATCTCTTATAATTTGGAGATCATGTTTATCCAGTAAGGAGCCTGGGCACATTTGGTGGTGTTTTAAACTGAAGTGAGCATCAGTGTGGAGTTGATTTTGGCACAGTATATCCATATAGCTGAAGATCTTAAAGATGGCATCTTAAAGGAATATGGGGGGGCAAACCTGTACTGGGTTGGGAATTAAAGCTGTTGGGGGAGATCAGTACAGTGGTGGATATAGGCTTTGGGGGTGATTTGTATAGGATGGAGGAGTATATTTGGTTGTGTACTGCAAAGCGAAACAAAAACGAGAAGCGTACCAACCTTGTGCATTACCTCAGTAAACAAATTTTCTTAAATACAAAATGATACTCACAAACAGCAAAGTAATTCAAGCATGTAAGTCCTCAAAGGAACTTGACTCGCGCAGGCTTCCTAACTTTCAAGTTCCTTTGAGGACTTACATGCTTGAATTACTTCGCTGTTTGTGAGTATCATTTTGTATTTAATAAAATTTGGTTACTGAGGTAATGCGCAAGGTTGGTGCGCTTCTCGTTTTTGTTTCGCTTTGCAGTACTGGTCGGGCTTCCCCAGCCTTGTTTGGAGCTGCACAACCCTATATGCACTGGTGGTTGTATCTTCCAGTCCTGGATCCATCTATTCGCCACCCACCTGGGTCTCAGAGCGCAGGAGAGTTTGTTTCTCATTTTGGTTGTGTGCCATACACTTTTTGACTCCTGTGTCATGCTAAAAGTTGTAACTAGATAAACAAATACATGAATACTTTTATTAATATTAATGCACAATAGCTTCTTGGCTGCGTTTATGTCCAAATTACGATAAATCTTTCAATGCCAGGTTGAAATCTTATCAAAGCTGCTGCATATATACCTTTAAATTACACCCATATGGTCATATCCACATTTCTCTGGGTTCCAAAATACTGCCAGAAATTCAGTGAACTCCTAACTTCCCGTAGTGAGCCGACAACATCACCTCTGCTGCACATAATTCCTAATCAGAGTTGAAAAGCCCCCAGTGCCCAAGAGCCATGCACTTCAAGCTGCTTTCAGATTCTGGTAAATGGAAATCATATACATAAAAAAATACAAATGCATAGGGGCCTGCTTTAATTAACCAAATCCGGAACGCGCTATAGCCAAAAGATGGCTACAGCATGGTCGGCTAGTTCTGGGAGGGCATCCATGGACGTCAGCACCACTTTGGACACAGCTGATTGCAAGGCTACAGAATGGGCCAATCACAGCTGCTTTTACCATGTGACCAGCTGTGTCCAATCACAGTCGATCACCAGGTACATAGGAAATGTCGGTTATCGTCAGTCCTCTCCTCACGCTGACAGAGGAGAGCCGGTAAGTGGCATTTTGCAGGGGGGCATCTACACTGATCATCAGGGTGCTGATCATCAGTGTCCTGGTGATCAGTGTAGCCCCATCAGTGCAGACAATAGTGCCCATCAGTGCCAATCTGTGCTCACAATCAGTGCTGGCAAACAGTGCCCATCAGTTAATCAGTGACGCCTATCAGCTATGCCAATCAGTGCTCCCCATCAGTGCCACCTAACAGTGCCCATTAGTGCCACTTAACAGTGCCCATCAGTGCTGCCTATCAATGCCCATCAGTGCAGCCTAACAGTACCCATCAGTGCTGCCTATCAATGCCCATCAGTGCCACCTAACAATGCCCTCTGTGCCACCTTTCAGTGCATCCTCATCAGTGTCCATCAGTACAGCCTATCAGTGCCCATCAGTGACTCCTCATCAATGCCCATCAGTGCCACCTAACAGTGCCCATCAGTGCCACCTATCAGTGCCCATCAGTGCCGCCTAACAGTGCCCATCAGCACTGCCCATCACTGCCGCCTAACAGTGCCCTCAGTGCCAACTTTCACTGCATCCTCATCAGTTTCCATCAGTACACCCTATCAGTGCCCATCAGTGCCCATCAGTGCAGGCGAAAAATTACTTATTTACACAACTTTATAACAGAAACTAAGAAAAAAAAATTTTTTCAACGTTTTTGGTCTTTTTTAGTTTGTTTAGCAAAAATAAAAACCTCAGTGGTGATCAAATACCACAAAAAGAAAGCTCTATTTGGCGAAAAAAAAATGATAAAAATTTAATTTGGGTACAGTGTTGCATGACTGCAATTCCAGTTCAAAGCACGAGAGCGCTGAAAGCTGAAAATTAGCCTTGGCAGGAAGAGGGTCAAAGTAGCCGGCAAGTTGTTAAGTCTGACATAAGGTGGAGTAAACCATTGTTTATTCATTTAACTATATTTAGTTGAATTAAAAAAAAAGGGAACCTACAAGCAAATCTAAAGATAACAAAAGGACCTTTGTGAAAAAGCACGTATAGGAATATTACATTTTAATTTCTGCCTAAATTCACTTCAGAAAATGACTACCTAAGTCTATAATTTTGTCTTTACATGTGTACCAAATAATAAAATGGTGGCTATACAATGTTTTATATTTTATGCACGCAGTGGTTTAAGGAAGAGAGTAATACCCTTCTAGTTCAAGATTCCCACTATAGCCAGTATATGTCACTTGAGTTATTGTACTATTTACTGTGCTGTCCTCAAGCAAGCAGCTCACAAGTGACACCCATTATGCTAGACTAATATATATATGGGGGCAATCTATCTTATGACTGCTAGGATGCAACTCAGTTAAAGTTGTGCTGAGAGGACGAAAAAAAAAAAGTCTTTGATTTATCTGGAGTCACAGGGGAACATCCATCATCATATAAGAGGTAGAAGACTTGAAATGGGTGCATTTTCACTTCTTTCTATTACTTGTGTAACTTAAGTTTCCATAGCACTTCAATAAATTATACACGCTTGACTGCAAATTAATGTTGCTGAAAAATGACCAAACTGCTTGACAATGGTCCTTCTGTAAACAGCACTCAATTTTATTAGAGAACGGCCTTTAAGATGCAGGCTGTGTACAGGCTTACCTCTTGATGCCAAGGCCAGTATAACCATTTGGCACAGTAACTGGTCAGTTCAGACAGTAATTGCCATTGAGATAAAGTGGTTATGATCTGCATGTCACAGTGTGCTCTATTTCTCACATATTTTCAGATAGCCACAGAGATACACTTGACATTTTAGTTACATTGCTAGACAAATACAAAATATGTTTATACTAAAACAAAATACATGATGTGTTTTATTTTGAACAACATTAAAGTGTTACTAAACCCAGGACCCTGCATTCACCATATCTGGTCTCCCGCAGTACACAGAACATGGAAATGCAATTATTTTAGTAAATATAAACTGCTAAATATCTTCTCTCATCAGCAGTTAGAGCAGTATTGTGACTTATATCAGTTCAACACTGAATAAAGCTTGTAGGAGGAGTTTTCTTTCTGCTCTAGGAAGATGTGGAATCCCTGACCTCTGTCTGGACAGTGCTGATTGGCCATGTGCTGATCACATGCACACTCCCAAATTTAAAAAAAAACCCTCTCTAGCAATACACACCAAACTGAGCATGTGCAGTGTCTCCACATGATATATGTTATCAGGAGATAAGAGGGGGGCACTGGAAGAAGGGGAGGATCCGAGAAGTCAGGATCAAACATAATTTTTACACAATACAGAGGATTAACCCCTTAGCTTCCACAGTGAGTATAACAAGCATGCTTTACTGCATATACAGACTGATTTTACTGTTGTGGGTTTACTAACACTTTAACAAAGAACTTTAACAAGACATCTAATTAATATGTTGCACATAATATACATTCTGTGGCCACTTTATACGTATCTTCCATTAGTGTAAAACAGCCAACAAGTCCATGACATGGTTGCACGTCTTTAAATGGTCAAGAGATTTGAATATTCAACCAAACTTTACAATACACCAATATGTGATATCAGCACCTATGATAGGATAGGAATTTTGGCAACAAGATGTGCTACGTATGATTTTTTTAACTTTCATAAGCTAGTAAGCTTCCAGAGTTTACAGAGAATGATACATATAAACCAATTAAAAAAAAAACTGAACAGCAGTTCTGTATGACAGTTATCAGAGAAGAATGGCAAGACTTGATTGCACACAAAAGCCTGTAGCTGCTAAAACAAGCATTCTTTAGGATGGGGGTATGCCGATAGTAAGTAGATGGACAAATAACACGTCAAGTTTTGGAGCGGTCGGGCTACACACAACAAAGAACAAGAAAGATTAGGCTACAGTGGCAATAATATCATTGACTATTTTGAAAAACGTCCATTTATGTTGTGACTTATGGCAAATTCAGAACTTGGCACATGTAGCAAGAATCCTCAGGGACAAATTGCAACAGAATGTCTACAAAACAGACGTGTGGCTGGAGCATCTATAGGAAATCCCTCACATAAGCATGGATGATGTTCCTAATCATGGCACAAATTCTGGCACCTTGCTTAATTTGCACCACAAAGAATACAGGTTGTATAAACACCAAACAACTGTACTCATGATAGGATTTTGAAGCCAACCTACTAACACATATTTTCATTAAAATATAAATATTTATTTATACAGATTACAAAATTATACCAAATACATTAAAAAAAGCAACCCCCCATGAGAGATTCCAAGCAAAAATGGAGGATTTTGAATATCACTTATTGAGACTTTAAGCGAGATACAACACAGATCCAGTGGTATCCCCCACAGCTGACTTTCATCCCACAACCATATTTTCTTGATTGTTGGTTTATTCAGCTAGGTTTCCCTAGCAAAACATGGTGTAAACAGATTTTATGGACGTATGGTGTGAATGAGACCTTCATTACTAGCTTGGTGCCATAATACTTACTCCCAGAGCTTCTCTAACGGTCAGAGAAGCCACCTACATTACTTTATGCATATATTTATTGGTGTTATCCTTCCTGAGTGTGTCCATGCAGTTCTAAATCTAATTTACTGAAAAAGGCAGCCCATCATTTCATTGTAAATCCAACTCTAATTGCTATGTATCAAAATATAAATGGAAATGTTTGTAAATTGTAAGGGTGCCGATTTAATATACGGTTTCACAATAATGCAATTCATCTTGCCAACATCATTTTATCTTTTCCATTGAAAAAGAATATAGCAATATTAGTATTTAAGAACTTCATGATGCATACTCATCATGGTAGTATTAAACTTTAATTTCATGTCGGCCCTTTGATTATGACAACGAGACATGTTGTAATGACAAGATAAGCCTATGAGTTATTTAGGCTTTATTCCACCCTTGCTTCTCTGTGTTTCATGTCAACAAATAAAATGGGTAGCAGAAATAGAAGAAAATTAGCTTTGCCAAAGAAAACTATAAGTTATGCAATGTTTCATACAAGTAATTCAGCATTTTGTTTGTTGTCAAGTCATTGTCATTATGTATGCTCCCTCCTATTGTTTGCTGTACAGCTTAAAAGACTGACATCTAAATTTTATTTCATTATATATATATATATATAGAGATGTTCTGTTTTTGTCAACACATATATATTATTACCTTTTGTTCCTCAGTTGACACTATCCCTTTATGTATCAATACAACAAACCCCCCCCTTTTAAGTGCCAGACAAGACAGGGAGACCATGGATAGAACTTTATATGTGCCACTAGGAAATCACACAGAAATTATATAATAATCAATTTTTATTCCATAAAGATAAAAACAATAAGGCACAAAACACTGTCTATAACAATGAATTTAACCATCTTGCAGTGTTTAGGCCAGGGTTAGGCAACCTGCGGCTCTCTAGCTGTTGTGGAACTACATTTCCCATGAGGCATTGCAACATTACAAAACTGACAGTTACAGCTATGACTTGCAGAGACATGATGGAACTTGTAGTCCTGCAACAGCTGGAGAGCCGCAGGTTGCCTACCCCTGGTTTAGGCATACAGGATCAAAGTGTTTCACAAAACATTTGCTTTTTAAGGAGCCACTGTTTAATTATATATTCTATATTGTGAATTATACATTCTACAAAAGTAAACAGAACTCCAAGCACCAATTGTGTGCGTCGTGCCCCAATGTACTAGGATACATAGTTTAGAGGCATTCCCCATGTGCATCACTATAGGAAAGAGATGTATGGTGCAAAAGAAATTGTACTTGGGAGTAGTCCAAAGTATACTTGGTAACCTGGAGTATTATGTTATGTACCTCTGATCAGTAGGGTTGGAGCTGCAGGCACATCCACCAAATATTCAGAAGTGTACCCAGCTCCTGATTACATTACCAACAAATGATGGATGCTGTCAAATCGAATTTAGAGAGCTGCACCAGACTCAGGTACCAGCTCGATAAGATGTTATAGCTATTTTCCTGCACTGTAACATTAACTGAGCCTTTGTGGGCATTGATGTAAATACGTCCAAATGTTCTGGAGATACTGCCAGTTGCAAGTCCTCTTCCCAGGTCCTAGAAGTCTTCTCAGAATTTGGAGGTTTTTCTGCAAAATGTAGATTATGAACAGTGGTTATAACATGCTGTAGGGACAAGGTCTTAGAACACAGGGACACAAAAGAGTTGAGAAACCAACGAAGAGCAGACAACGGGCCAAAGATAATGCCATCGTTGGATGTACGTCCAGTAAGGGAGGGAGTCATCTTGCATTTGGAATGTCAGAGCAGCATGGTTGAGGAGCCTACTACCCCTCAAAAGAAGTGGCGAGCATGCATATTGGAACGTGGCCAAGAACCTGACAGAAACAATCAGGCATCCCAGTAAGAAACTCTGGGTTAAACTGGATATGAATTAAGGGATCTGACACAGAAGAAAGCTGAAGTTTTATACAGACCTCTTAGATGCAGCATAGGTTGCAATGCAATAAGATGGTGAAAAAGAGCAGTGGGGACATATTGCAAAGATAGCCAGGGCACAGAGCTCAGGGACTAGGCAGTAAAGGATTCCTCTAGCCAAACTCAATCATTAAGTCAATTGTGAATATTCCAGTCCATGATCCTTGTGTAGTAATTGAGAAGATTAGGAAGGGCTATCCCCCTTTCTGTTTAGGTAGGGCTAGCTGGTCATAGCTGATTCTCAGTCTCCTATTGTGGCAAAGAATGCTGCGCAGTACCGCTTATAAGCTGTAAAGAATGCTGAAGGCAATCTGATCGGAATGCAGAATATACAGCAGACGGGGCAAAACGTGCAACTTAAGAATGGCAGCCTTGCCAAACCAAGAAAAAAAAAAGTTTATCCAATCTGCTAAGGTCATCCACTATGTTATGAAGAATGGGCAAGTAATTCTTAGAATAGAACTCTGATAGGTGGGCGGGTAATTGAATATTCAAATAGGTTACAGCGTCGGACTTCCACGTAACCTGAAAATTACTCTGGCACTCAGAGACCGTAGCAGCAGACAGGGATACATTAAGCGCATAGGGATTGGAAATGTTAATTTTGAGATTAGACATATATTGAAAAAGCTCAAAATCCTTCAGTAAATTAGGAAGTGCAGTACGCAGCTTCATATGGAGAAGTTGGATTTATTTTTTTTATTTATATAGTATGTGTTTGAAGTACAGATGTAAATACAAATCCATCATTATTCACAGAAGTAAATGATGACATTGCATGTTCTTGAAACACAGAGGTCCTTGCAAAACTGAGGATAAGGAGTGATACTCTTATTTCGTGCAGTGCAATCCTTTTTATTTTTTTTAGCCCCCATAAAGGGCATGAAAAAAAAACACACCTGGCTGAGTAATAAAAATTCAAATGGGAGACCCAGAAAGCATTTTGCAGTGTGAGAACAATATCTTACAGCAATAAGGAGTCTTGAGAGTAACCATTTCTTTATATTTCAGCAATGTTGTAAGGAACAGTCAGGACAGAAGCATTATCTGAAAGAAGCTCACATGTCACTCACTGCAAAGTTTTAAATTAGAAGCCTACAGGCAGATATAGGCACCATGGAGTTTGCTTCTCATGTGAAAAGGTTGGGGAATAATTTGTATCGGTTCTTATTTCACTATTAATCATGTGATGAATCCCTGCTCACAGCAGCCTGTGGAAATGGAATGAAATTACATTTTAAATGTGCATTAAAATGGCTACAATTTACTGTATGACAGTCTGGATGTGATATTCACTAAAAGCTGCAAAACTGCAGCTTAGCATCTTTTATACACCACACAAAATTAAAGAAATGAAAACTTAGAGGGAAAAAAAGGACAAATTATATCTGTAAAGCTCATTTCACCTTCATTCTCTATTTTCTGATGATGGAAAAGTACCAATAATTCCTAATTGGGACCACTTTTGCTTTTGTGATTGAGCCTGAAACCTTTAGGAAGGTTTATAGAAAGCACCTTTTTTTCTATAATATTTTATACTCATACTACTTTTTTATTCTTTGTAATCAAAAATCCAATTAAATTAAAGCTGTGATGAATAAAAAAAAGTCCAGTTAAAACACTAATTTGGATAATGACAACAATATATGGCAGGGTTCTTCAAACTATGGCCTGCTGCACAATTTTATCTTGCTTGGAGTTAGGGTCAGTGGCCTCTCAAACTTACAGATATCTTCAGGACAACCTATAGCCCTTATTTCTCCCTAACATCCACCCCCACCACCACCAATGCTTTCCAGTGCGGGTTCCCCAAAGCTATGTTGTCAATGTAACAACATTGACTGCTAGGACTGCTGGAATCCTAACAACCAATCAGGTGCTTGCCACAATATTCCACAGGAGGACTGTACCTTCAATGTCCAGACCTGCTCAACCCACCACCTGCTGCTTACCATACTCCCTTCCTCTGTAGACTCTCAGCAATGCTGTAAGTGTGTATGGTAAGAATGGACTCTAAAACACTGATGGGGACTCTAATGTAGGGGTGGGACTCTGATAGGGACCCTGATGTAAGGGGAACGTTAATGGGAATCCTGATGCAAAAGGGAACTCTGATGGTAATGATGAGATGATGATGATGTTTGGGAGGACTCTGATAGGGATCCTGATGCAGAGGAAATTTTGATGGGGATCTTGAAGTAAGAGAAATTTCAGATATAATGGTAGACTCGGATGTAAGTTCTTTATCTGTTGTTCCGAAACATAACTTGTTGATTACAAAAAAGGCTGAAGTAAAACATATTCATTAATTTTCAAATAATTTGTTTATAAATTATTATTTTTTTTTTGCCTTCAGATATTTGTAAAATATACAATGTAACCTTTAATACTGAAATGTCTGCAGACTCCTGGTATATGACAATGTGCACCTGGTTGTGTGACATCATTTTTTTGCCTTTTTTGTCCAGTATTTTACATTACAATATACAAAAAAGCTACTTTGCCATTTATGTTTGGTGTTTAAGATATGATTTGAGACATAGAACTAAAGTAATTTGGTTTAGAGGCCTCTTCTTCCTCCAAAATAGAGGGTTCAAGGAGTCGCTTTGTGCTACACAACAGGGGGTCTATTTGCTTACAGCCAAACAAAGTGCTCTTCAATTTGATGTTAATTTATTAGATTCATCAAAGACTTGATGAACACCTGTAAATGTTTGATATCTGTTAGTGATAAATAGGAGTTAAGAAGTGCTTAATAGAAGTTTTTCTAGGATTTTTTAATAAGATGTTCCCTGGATAGAAAAATCATATCACATGAATAAAATATGTATGCTATATGTTTTCTGTAAGCAGTGAAAAAGGTGAAACCTGAGTCCTGTAATCTTTATGATCAAGGACGAACAATATTCCAAACTCGCCTGAGCTATCCCACCAATTGGCTGTAAAAGTAGGAAACCAATCATAGGATAGCGGAGGATAGTGGAGGCATGCCCTGCAGATACATTTATAAAAGGAGTATGTATTTGTGCGGCTGCAAGACAAAGAATGATATTGATTGGCTGTTCACTTTGACAGCTTCCTGGTGGGATAGTTCAGGCTGGTTTGGACTTGTGTTCGAACACGCCTGAGCTCATCTCTGTTGATAAGCCTTTTATGAGTCTTGCTTTGTCAGCATTATAAATTGGCATTAGGTGTGACCACTGTCTGCATTATCCATACTAATCTTTCCTTCCTGATTATAGGTGATAGCTTCTGTTAGCTGAGGAACTAAAACACAGCATCTAGTGTTTAGCATAGTGAGATACAGGACAGAGAGATTTTTGTGTATGCATAAAGTACATGCTAGATTTGAGGGATCTAAGCTTCTGTAGCTGTAGATGACATAAAATGGTACTTTCACTGCTAAGCTGTGTTAGATTTGGTGGCCACTACAAGTGCAAGCAGGTGACATAAAAAAGAGTGGGGTAATGATCTGTGTATGAGGTAACAATTTCATTCCTGAAATGGACAGTAATGTTTGCTTACCTAAACACTAGCCACGGTTGTCACCTTCAAAGTAGTTCCCTTGTAATGCAACACACTTTTCTAGATGACTGTGCTACTGCTGGAAACATTCCTGGAAATTTTTTTCTGTAACGATGCGCAGTATCTTTGTTGTGGTGCACTGGATGTCCAGAATGTCATCAAATCTGTGTCCTTTTAAGGCATTTTAAATTTTTGAAACAGCCAACAGTTTCAGGGTGCTAAGTCAAGGGGAATAAGGTGGTTGGTAAAGTTTCAGAATGGATTTCTGGGCCAGAAACTTGAGGACACTTAACACATCATGTGCAGGAGCACAGTCGTGGTGGAGAATCCAGTTGTCATGCAAGAGTTCCCATATTTTCCTCCAAACAGACTTCCATAACCTTTTCAAAATTTCCAAGTAGCAATGTTGGTTGATGTTGTCATTGTACCATGTTCTATGATCTTATAGTGAACTATTCTCTAGTGATAAAAAAAAAACACACCAGAATGGTTTTGAACATGGAGGGAGACGTGTACTTTCTTCAGGGCGAGGTGAATTCTTTGTTTTTCACTGCATGCTCTGTGATTTTGTTGATCATACTGGAAACACCATGTTTCATCACAGGTAGTAACCCTATCAAACACCTCTGCATTCTTCAAAAGATTGGGTGAAATTTGAAGACAAAATGTTTTCAGATCTTGTCAAGATCTGAAGCACCATCTTTGCAGGAGTCTTTTTCATTCCTAAATCCTCCTTTAGAATCTGTCACACTGTTTCTCTGTTTATGTTCTATTATTCTGCCATCATTCACACACTCAGTCTTCCATCTGAGCCTATGAGGGTTCACACTCTGTTAACATTTGCATTTGTCCTTTGCATTTTTGGCTGCCCACTTCTTGCATCATTGTGGATGTATTCCTGTCCCTCGTTAAACCGCCTATGACACATGTTATTTCTTCTACCACTCTCTAAAGACTGAGTCAACTGGTCTGCAATCCAATTGAGAGCAAGTTAGAACATGTCAGAATATGCTTGAGTAAAAATATCTGTGTGACCATCATCATGTGCAGGCATTCCCGAGAATTTAATTGTCACATCTCACATATAAATAGTGGCCTGGTAAGGATCTGTGTTTTGTGTATAAGAATACAGTATAACAGGTCATGTAACAGTGAAGTCAGAAATCTATATGTGAATACTTGCTTAAAGTCATGTGATTAGGAAAGTATTGAAGCCTATGGATCAATAAGGCAGCTGTCTAATTGCATTTTCAGAAAGTTTACCAACATTAGGTTCCATATTTTCTTATCCACTTGCCGACCGCAATATGTATAAATAGATTGCAGTTTGCAAGTGGTTTACCGGGGTTATGGCTGACAGTATCTTTTTTTCCAGCCGGCAGCCGGTTTTCCTCTCCCGCCACTCACCGGTGTTTCCCGTTTCAACTGGCGTGCCTGAGAAATGATTCAATGGTGTGGCCGGTCACAGAGGCGATGAGGGATCATCTCTGATTGCCTCTATGGCCTTGGAGTCCCTGAACCACAGCAAGAATATAGCAGGTCAAGTAACAGTGCAGTCAGAAATCCATATATGCATAGTTGTTTAAGGTCATGTGATTAAGGTACTAAAGCCTATAGATCAACAAGGTAGCTATCTAACAGCATTTTCAGAACATTTACCAATGGTTGGTTCCATATTTTTTTCCCACTTGCTGACTGCAATACGTATATATATGTTTCCAAGTGGTTCACTTGGGTTATGGCTGAAGATATTAGCCACACCCCCAATATCTTTTTTTTTAGCCAGCAGCTGACTTTCTCATGAAAGTGGTCTGAGTGACTCATTAGCCACTAGATCACTTTCAGTAGCTGCGGGAGGGGACACCCCCATCGGTGTTTCTCGAGCTTACAGTTTCAACCAGTGTGCACGAGAAATAATGCGTTGGTGTGGCCGGCTGGTCACAGAGGCAATGAAAGACTCTATCATCTCTGATTGCCTCTATAGCCTTGGAGGACCAGAGCAACGTTATGGTGTCACTTCTGGTCCGGAACAGATGGAAACATTTTTTTTTTTAAACAAAACATCAAAAACAATTTTTGTGTCTTTTTGACTCCAGATCTCTCCTTAAAGAGGACCTGCCATTCTTATTTCTAGTACAAGGGATGTTTATATTCCTTGTAATAAGAACAAAAGTCAATAAAAAAAGGGACAGTGTAAAAATAAAATAAATAAGAAAAAAACAAATGAAAGCGCAATATTCCTCCGTGCTTGCGTACAGAAGTGAACGCATATGTAAGTTGCGCACGCATATGTAAATGTTGTTTGCAGCACACGTGAGGCATCACCGCAAACGTTAGAGCAAGAGCAATAATTCTAGCACAAGACCTCCTCTGTAACTCTAAATAGGTAACCTGTAACAATTTTTAAAGCGTTGCCTATGGAGATTTTTAACTACCGTAGTTTGTCGCCATTCCCCAAGCATGCACAATTTTAAAGCGTGACATGTTAGGTATCTATTTACTTGCCATAGCATTATCTTTCATATTTTACAAAAAAATGGTGTATATATTGTGGTTTGTTTTTTTTTTAATTCATTAAAGTATATTTTTCCAAAAACATTGCGTTCCAATGCTGGCTTTTGGTCAATTCTTTACTTTTTTTTTTTTAATTTACTATTCATTTATTTGTTTTGATAATGTGCTGAATCACTATTTCACAATATGCAATGTACAGATGATGCCTGACTTTGCACAGATAGTCAAATGAATTTCGTATTACAAACTTACTAATTATGGGGACTCTTAGAGAGGGGAAAAAAAATGTGTCCATGATTTAGATGTATTTTTAACACGGAAGCTACAGAAATTTGTATTGCAAAGCACCTATTTCACAGAGCGCCATCTGGTGGCTGCAAATGGTTATTATGAATAATTTACATGCAATATTTCATATTTGTCTGATTAAAATATATATTTAAAAATGTTGAATATAAAAAAAGGAAAACCATATGAAATACACTATAACTTCCTTTTAACACATAATCTATTTAAAATTTAAAATGCATTGCATATCATACATACATTTTTATTGTAAGCGAGGGCAAAGCTGCAGCTGCATTAAAGACAGAAGGTTCATTAAGTGATTTCACAAAATAAAAGCAATAAAAAATTGACTTATTAAAAAAGAGAGCCCAAAAAAGTATACTAAATCTTTGGGCAGAAAGTCACAATGCTGGTCCCAATTCCTCTAGGTGTCTAATAGCCATTTAAGTATCAGATTGACTTATAATGTTGCAATAATGTGCCTCTTTCACCAGTAATGCCAAGGATATGTCATGCAAATATTCTGGCATTGCTGTAATAACAAATGCTGCCAAGCCACTGATTTATGAAACCTTTTTATGGAGCCAGAAATTCCAATAAGTTTTACTCCATGTTTGTCAGCTGCACTCACAAATGTATATTTAACAGGGCCATTAGCAATGATCTACTGATTAAAGCTTTCAACCTGATGAAAAAGAGAAATAATAACATATGTTCTTGCCTTTAACAATCTAGCAACATTTAGTGCATTTGGAAGCTGTGTGTGATTATGTCTTTACAGCACTCAAAGTTGAACTTAAATTTAAAGCATAAGCTAAGAGAGAAAGCTACTGTATGCTAAGTAGCGGCTTGAGCTCACTTGAACAGAAATAAGGTACAGTCTCCTAGTTCTGCTACTACAGTTCAATACTATTGAGTATAATTAAGGATTGGATGGGAGGACCAGGTACCTAGGAATAAGCCTCAGTAAAGTCAATTTGCTGAAGGCTTTCCAGATCCACTGCAAACCCCACACTGTGTCTACATTTCCACTGCTCATAAAGAATTACTTTTAGGGCTCATGTACACGGGGCATTTGAAAAACTCTTCTGGCTGCTGGAAACTGACTGCTAGAAACCGTAGGTTAAAAAAGTCAGTTTAGCCGTGTTTATCTACCACGTTTAAGCGTGCTTGCCTTTACAAGCGTTTTTAAAAGATAACCTCAGGAGACCCTCCCAAATGCCCAGAATGCATTGAAAAATAATAAATAAAAGAATAATTAATTAACTATTTCAGTTGTGAGAAATAGAGAGAGCAGAAGCAGAGAGAGCAGTATGTTTTGAGATTACCTGTCTTTTCTGTTTGTATACCAGCCAAAAAACGTGTCCAAACGCAATCACACATAAACACGTAAACTCTACTCCTGAAAGTGATTTTTGTGCTTTCAAGAAAATGCCTGTAAACTCAACTGCCTGTAAACTACTGTAAACGACTATGTGTACATGGACACATAGGAAAATATAAAGGAGAGTTCAGGGGCTGCTGGAAAAAACGCTCAACTGCTCTTAAACATCAGTTTTGCAGCTGCAGTGTACATGGGTCCTTAAAAACTGATATAAACCTGAACCAGAAATGACTGGTTGATACTTGACAAAGTGTCAACTGCTTTCCCTTGCTTTTTAAAAGTCATATACTGACCAAGACCAAAAAGCATGCACTTTGTACTGATAGCAGAGAATACATACACAATATTTGCATGTAATTGCAGCATGCCAATGCATAAACCATGATGTGCTGCTGTTCAATTAGAATGCCACTTTTCATTGCACATTCTCAAAGCGGACATTTTATAGCAAATATATGCCAAAATGTTCTGCAATCCCCCTCCAAAAAGTTCCAGACTCACAACAGGAGGCATGGGTGATCTTTTAAACCAGTTGCCACCTGCAGTATATATATATACAGGTGAAACTCGAAAAATTAGAAAAAAAAAGTTTCCAACACTTTTGAATGGCCTTTTTCCTGACAATCCTCTCCAGTCATCCCTGCTGCTTGTGCACCTTTTTCTTCCACACTTTTCCCTTCCATATAACTTTCTATTAATGTGCTTGATACAGCACTTTGGGAACATCCAACTTCTTTTGCAACTACCTTTTGAGGCTTTCCCTCCTTATGGAGGGTGTCAATGATGGTTTTCTGCACAACTGTCAGGTCAGCAGTCTTTCCCATGATTGTGATTCCTACTGAACCAGACTGAGAGACCATTTAAAGGCTCTGGAACCCTTTACAGGGTGTTATGGCTTAATTAGCTGATTAGAGTGGGACACGTTGAGCCTACAATATTGCACCTTTTCACAATATTCTAATTTTCTGAGATTGTGAATTTGGGGTTTTCATGAGCTGTAAGCCATAATCATCACAATTATGACAAATCACGGCTTGAACTATCTTGCTTTGCATGTAATGAGTCTATCTCATATATTAGTTTCACCTTTTAAGTTGCATTACTGAAATAAATGAACTTTTGCACGATATTCTAATTTTTTCGAGTTTCACCTGTATAAATATATACACACACTATAGTTTGTAGATGCGATAACTTTTACAAACCAATTAATATACACTTACTGATTTTTTTTGTACCAAAGACATGTAGCAAAATACATTTTGGCCAAAATTTATGAAGAAATTAAATTTTTGATTTTTTTTAAATTGGATATGTTTTATAACAGAAACATTGTTTTCACAATTTTTGGTCTTTTATCATTTGTACACTAAAATTTTTTTAAAAATCCAGCATTGATCAACTACCACCAAAAGAAAGCTCTATTTGTGTGAAAAAAATATAATTTTAATTTGTGTACAATGTTACATAACCGCGCAATTGCCAGTTAAAGAAGTGCAGTACTGAATAACAAAAAATGGCCTGGTCATGAAGGTGGTAAAACCTTTCCGGAGTTTAACTAGTTAAAGTAATATGCGTTGGGCAGAGGGATTGCAAAAAGCAGACCTTTGCTTTTGCCATGGAACATCCAATTTAACACACTACTACAGACCTGAATTTTACACACCATCTGAGCATTGTGATGTGCTGTGAACCCACTTGTGTGGTGTCCTATGAACCACCTGTGTGTTGTGGTGTGCTGGAAAAAAGTATTCATTATAATTCAGTAGGAACATATCTGATCAAGATTCACGCTGGTAATCTGGTTCAGAATGTTTTATGCAGGCCATAGACGGGTCGTTTATTGGCTGAATTTTCGTCCGCATGAAAAATTGGTCGATAATCATGCCGTTAGTGGGGCCAGCCCCTCGGACATTTTTCGCGGATCTCCTCATTTATTTTTATCAGTCATGCTGCAAAATCCGCGAAAAACGGCCGATAAACGGCCCGTCTATGGCCTGCTTTAGATCTGTTACAGAGGGGCTTCAGGCAGAATACTTCAAACATCCAGCATGATTTAGATACTATAACAAATTATCTAGTAATGGTAACTAACAGAAAATGATCCAGTTATTTAAAAATAATACAGTGATGATATTAAAGTTAAACTGATGCTTTTTTTCCAGTAAAATAGCTTTTCTGTACTTTCCAACTGAGAGCCTTGATGAGCACCTGTATCTAGAATCACTGATTGCAGACTTAGTATCCTACAATATTTAAGCAAATCAGATTCCATTCATGTGCTACAAATGATAGCTCAGAAAATCTATTCTTCTGCATGTTTCCCCTTTACACCACTCTTTTGTTTATCACTGTTATTGAGCATTCTGCTCATGCAAAACTTGTGCCTCAAATGTAAGATAGTATATTTGGGAAGAAGCAGTCTACTGTCTGTTTGATGATCCAGACTGCATCCACATGACAACATTATAAATCCATATCATGATGCATGTCACACAGAATACAACTTTTTTTCTTATTAGTTGCAGGTTACTGTACAGCAATGTAAGCCGTAGTTCACACTAATGCGGTGCGGGAAACTCAGATAAAATCCTGTGCGTTTCCCACACCGTATTGCAATTGCACAGCGTCCATATGATCCGGTACAGGTGCCAATGTTAAATTAACAACACCCCGAAACAGTTCGCAAAACGCAGTGCGATTACCAGAATTTGCATTGCATGCGTGTGAACACCCATGCAATATGAATCAGGTGCTGGGAAAAAAAGGGTCCTGCACTTTTTTGGTGCGGATGCGATGCGATTTGAGCCATACAAAATGTATAGTTCAAATCACACCGCACAGACATCACATGTGATTTGCACAGGAATGCGGTGCGGTTGTGCTGCACCGCATTAGTGTGAGCCAGGGCTAAGAAACAAATTGCAGAGCCCATAGAAAATAGTCAAAACTCATCTTGTACTATTCTGGCAACACGTCATTTGATTTTGGAAAGTTCTGAGCCTCTGTTAGGTTTTATTGCTGTCTGTGCTGTTATGGGGAAGATTACCCTCACTTCTACTCAGGACAAGAACCAGAAAGATAAAATCTCCAACAGGTATGCAAAAAAACAAACAAAAAACACACACACACACACACAGCCTGCCAGCCCCCTTGTGACAGACCCAACCGGGACAGGGACTTTTGGAGGAGACTAGGGGCTAGCCTTTTGCCCACTGATTATGACCCATGGAAAGAGCAGATTGTTCTCAAGTGATGGACAACAACGTGATGAACACTGTGAGCAAGGCTTGGAATTATTCTCTTCATAAAGACAATAAATCTTCCCTACTGGGGTGGATGGAAAGTTGTAATAAAAATCTTATACAGGTTACTGGTCAGAGAAAATATGGTGGACCTCATGCAGACTGGGTTGGAGAAGCTCCTCTATTTGGGACAAAAACATTTATCAACAATCTCTCTCCAAAAGCCCCTGCCCCGGTTGGGTCTGTCACACCTCTGTTTTCCTTTTTTTAACTGACCATGCTAGGCATGAAAGCACATCCTTCACAGTGTGGTCAGTTTTCTGGCTGTGCTGACAGCACAGCCTGTCTGTCATCCAATGGCCAAGGCTTGTGTTGACACTCTCCCCTGTACAGCTCTTCACTTAGAAGATCCGTGTTTTGATCCATACAGAATGACTTGTTTTACAAGGTGAGGGTTCATAATGTGGAAGTCTCTCAATCAACATTGACTATTTTGATTCCTTATGCTAATAGCATAAGTAAAGAGATAAGAAAGTATATTATATTTACTTGTTTTGAGCTGTTTTTTAAATTTTTTAGTTACTTCCTAGTTTCACATAGGCAAATGAAGTCATACATCCCAGGAGTCTTAGGGGGGGTTTTCTCAGGTAAGCACACCCTGCTGCCTGTATGCCTAAGCTAAGGGCAGATGGAACTAATTTGTACATAAATCATCTGCCATAACTCAAAGATAGCCACAGCCAGAAATGCTAGGGGGTGTTTTTCTAAGTAATTTCACAGCAAAATAAAGCATGGAGGCATGGACGGGTGAGTTTGCTTTGAATATTAAAAATGAGTTAAATAGTTTTTCAGTTTGTGGTGGTCAGATACAGTGTAGTATTGCTTTAGGTTGATTATACATGGATTAAGATTTAGCCAGTTCCAGCTAAACCACCCACATTTCAATCCATTTATGGCAGTCCCCGTTCATGTAAAGTGGATCTGTCAATTGACTTTTCTTGAACTTGGTATATTTACACTCAATCAGTGCTACAGCCAATTGGCTACAACACAGATCAGTGTATTATGATAGTGGGAGAGTCCTGCTGTTAGAATACAATGACATAGCTGGGAGGATTTCCCCATCCACCTCCATTGCCCTACAATTTATGTCTGCCTATTGCTGGAATCTGCTACAACCATATGTTCTGCATACACTCATTTGAATACCTATGCAAAGATCAATAATAGTGTTATACTTTACAGAAGTTTGAAAAAAGCATAAAAAACTATAGTGTGATGCCATTTAGTTGGTTCTCCAACATGAAACTTGTCTTTTATCAGTTTAGAGTAATTTGAAATAACCATGAGTTTTGATTAATTTGTCTGGTTTCCTGTGCTGTACACACAAAAATACAACACATTTAGCCTCATCTAATACACAAAAGACATACAGATAAAGTTACTCCTTATTATCTTCCTTTTTACTTTCAGCAGAAAGTGCCCGGTCACACGGTGTGATTTCAGCTATGATTTGCAAATTGAAATCGTATCTAATGAATGTGAATGTCAGTGTCTTAACTTGTGATTTGCGATGTGCGATTTCTAAAGTAGTTCTTGCATTACTTTTTCTGCAGTTTTGTTGCAATTTCACATGCATAGGATATAATGGAGATCATACTGAAAATTGCATGAAATTGTTGAAAATATTCACAAGTAGAAATAAAGTTTTCAGAAATCACACCTGAAATCGCGCTGAAATTGCACACAAAACATGCAATTTTAAATCACAGCGGTGTGACCATTGACTCACTGCTGTCTGCCACAGACTAATTCACATGCAGGTGATTTAATCAGATGAAATGTATTATCGTGACGTTTTCTCAGTTTACTCAGCTGCTTTTCATAAACACATATGTAGTCAAAGATGTGATATACATAACATAGAATGTTCTCTTTAATTAAGACTGTTCCCATTCATGACTTCTTTGAAAATGTCCTCAAATCTCACATTTATGTTTGTCACTAATAGAACATGTTGCCCATAAATAATCTTATTTTCACACATTGCTCACAGCAATCATCAAGCTCTCCTTTAACAAGTTTACATTTGTTTTCTCAGTTTTAACATCATATTCACTTGCAGATGAACAACTTGCTAGAAAGGAGAGTGTTGCTGGTTATACCATGCTTGTTGCGCATATTTAATTAAAGATTTTTTTTTTCCCAGTCTCCAGATACATGAATAAACAATGTCTGTTAACTGGAATGACTCAGGAAGGCAACATGAAAATCAACACCAGTCCTTGTTTATAGGGGAAAATAATTCTCTTATACTATATGCATCAACCAGATTTTATTGTCCAAATATTTTTCCAATGGAGAACCAAATCTGATCAGTAATCATTTACTGATAGACAGTATACCCTTCTAAAAGAAAAGAGGAAAGACCTGACTCACGGTAGTCTGTGAAGTCTCGATAAACCCCATTTATTCCCATAGAAAAACTGGGAGAACAAAAGGAGGACTGAGCATGATACTTTTCCTCCTAAATTACAAAAGAACTAGAACATGGATTATGAGCCTTTGTGCAATGGTTTTGACAGAGCAGCCCTGACCCTCCACTTCTGGGGTCCCCCGCTAAGGTGACAATGTTCCCAACAAATGTCACCATCACCAAGGTGAGAAATATGTGAGGAATATGTAGTGAGAGCAAGTACCTTATGGAAAAAGTACTAGCCATCCAAAACAAAAACAAAAAAACTTTCCAAGTGTGTTACTATGTTAAAGGGTTACTAAACCCAGGACCCTGCATTCACTGTATCTGGTCTCCCACAGTACACAGAACATAGAAATGTAATTATTTTAGTAAATATAAACTGCAAAATACCTTTTCTCATCAGCAGTTAGAGTAGTCTTGTGACTTTTATCAGTGTGCAGCTGACCACTGGTTAAAGCTTGTAGGAGGAGTTTTATTTTCCTCTGACTGCCCTATGAGATTGCATAACCCCTGACCCTCTGTCTGGACAGTGCTGATTGGCCCTGTGCTGATCACATACACTCTCCCAAGAAAAAAAAAACTCTCAAGCAGTACACAGTGTCCCCGAGGCTGTGTTCTATCAGGAGATGAAATGGGGAACATGGAAGAAGGGGAGGATCAGAGAAGACCGTATCAAACATCCTTTTTATACAATGCAGAGGATTAACCTCTTAAGTTCCACAGGTAGTATAACAAGCATGCTTTACTGCATATGCAGACTGATTTTACTGTTACTACTGGGTCTAGTAACACTTTAAAGGAAAGGGGGGGGGGGGGGGGGGGCGAAGCAGAACATGCAATCTTCAAAGAAGAGCCAGGTTAAAAAAAAAAGCCTGTAAAAAGGAGAATTTATGCAGCCACCATATGTTGCAATACCATTTTTGCTCTTTGGTCAGCATATATTATAATATACATAGTCAGAATGTACCATAAATTTACCCCAATCCTCTCTACAATGTTACCCCTCTGTAAACATCTGAGCAGGGCTATAACTATTTTCCACCACAATGTTATAGACTAATCTGGCACTCAAGCCATTTTCTTAGAATTACAACTACTTATGATCTGCATACAGTCAACAGAGAGCAAGCATTGGAGCCACCCCTCTCTAGAATGTACGAAGAGGAATTGATATGCATCAGTGCATAGAGGTTTCAGACAGTCTTTCAAACCTTTAAATAGTACAGAATATGATGTTCATAAATACCTGTTACAAATTACCACAATTGTAAGCATGAGGGTATGTTTTGGCTGATAGCATACTAATAAAGATTTCACTGATGCAATGAGAAGGAAAGAAACACCAATTCTTAAATAGACCAGAAATGATTTCCCTTGGGCATGCACTGGTTAAGTGCTATCTACCTGTACTACACTGGTTGCTATGCCAATATATCTGGGATGCTCCAGAAGGTATTACTGTTAGTGTTGGAGGCTTCCTAGAATCTCTGCTATAAGCTTATGCAATTGGGAACTTGCTCATACTCCCAACGAAAGAAACAATTATAGGGAGAGCTTTGGATATTGGTTTAGATTTAGATGTTTTAAAATAGTCTTTTAGAATGGCCCTGCACAGACTGGTATCTGCAATTAATGCAACCAATTCATTTATTGCTTGTGATAACAGCCCATGAAAGGGATGAATCTTCGAAAACTACAAGCATGTGCAAACATGTATACATGATCAAATGCCATTTCACTTAAAACATTGCTGGTTGAGGTGAAGAAAGAAGTCCTGGCATATTTTATGAGGCAGAGATTAGTATGCTACATATGCCGCAAGAAGATCTGATGGTAACTACACTCCAGAGTCCCAATAAACTGATAAAGATTTTAATCATTGAACCACTCTTGGGACTTATAGATTGCAAAGACTAAAGAAAAAAACAATAAATGTATATGCATGCTTTTCAATTTAAAAAATAAATTGATTATAAAGTACAAAACCAAAAACCCATAACTTGCCATACCCATATGTACAGTTTAAAATGACAGAAACTACCAAACATACACTGAAATGTAGGAAAGTTAAATACAAATTTCCCTAATCGCTACTTGTGCCTTAACTGACCAAATAAAATAATTTCAGTGCTGAACCAAAAGTCTAGAGGCAGCTTTTCTTTACTTTGTGTGTCTAAATTACGACAGTACAGCTGAAAAATTAATCAGGGACCACAGACAAATATAGCTGGAAAGCAGTCTCAATGAAGTCTTTCTCAATCTGAGCGACAAAGTGCTAGTTTAAATACTAGGCAGTAGTTTTCTTAAATGCCTTTTCTCTCACAGAGTCTCTGTAGAATCAATGAGGTCTTTATCTGAGACAGCCAAGTATATATATAATATACTTTCTTTATAAGCCTATACTGTACCTCTGTTCAACCTCTGTAATAACAGAATAAAAATGACCAGTCTGGGTTCCACAAATATCACTTTTTAAATTGCTTTTCAGATTTAACATTATTGGTTTTTGTTTTCACATTAATGATATGCATGACTCTTGTATGTACAAATTTCTCACAACGTAGACACCTTGGATTTTAGTACATTTTCCAGTTTGTAGAAACACACTACAGTTTATTTAACATGATTTCATAGGGATCTAGTTCATATCTGATCGTTTTGAGCCAGTGCAGTTTTTTGAAAGGGTCAGGGACTTTTTTCCCACTTCAATGGAACTACATCAAAACCGCAAGTATTGTGTTTTTGATGCTTTTTTGTGTTCTGTGTGATATTAAACTGGTTGTTAAACAGTGGGCGGCCGCCGGCATCCTTAACAACCAGTAAACAACATGCTTGTTAAGCAGCGGGCGGCCGTCGCATCCTTAACAACAGATGAGTGTTCCCAGCAGGGTTCCCAGCTAAATATAAGCAAACCTATTACCTCACTTTTGCAACACCATACAGTTTTGAAGCCATCAGTTCCAAAAGCATGTATCTTGGTTTCATCACTCCAGAGTACAGAGTCCCAGTAGTCTTTTTTCAGCATGGGCCCTGGCAAATTCTAGGCATGCTTTATGTGCATGGGCTTTAGGAGAAGCTTTCTTCATGGACGACACAAATGCATGCCATTCCTTTGCAGTGTACACCATATTGTGTCATGGGAAACAATCACCTCAGTTTGGCTCTCTACTTATTTAGCTAACTGCATTGAACTTGCATGGCAATTTTCTTCAACCCTTTTCATCAGAGGACGCTCCTGTTGAAGTGTTGACTTCCTTGGATGACCTGGACATCTCTGAGAGATGGTTGCAGTTCCATCTTTGTTAAATTGCTGTATCATGTTTACTGCAGTATTGACTGACTGATAAGTAAACCTTTGCTGATCTTCTTGTAGCCTTCACCTTTCTTGTGTAAAGAAATTATTTTCTTTTTCAGCCCTTGTGACCATTCTCTTCCATGTGGTACTATTGCTGACAGCATGAAATGGAAAGGGGTTTTCCTTGTTAACTACTTGCCGACCGCAGATAGCCGAATGACGGCTACACTGCGGCCAGCCAGTTCTGGGAGGGCGTCATATGACGTTCTCCCAGAACGCGCTTTCCGGGGGCGTGCACCCGGCGATCTCCGTGATCACTGTGTCCTACGGACACAGCTGATCACGTGATGTGGTAAAAGGCCAATCACAGCGGCCTTTTACCACGTGATCAGTCGTGTCCAATGACACGCTGATCACAGAGAAATGCAATTTCTTGGCTGCACTTTCCTCACGCTGTCAGATCGTGAGGAAAGTACTGCCGAGAACCAGCAGTTGTTAGAGCAGGGATCGGCACCGATCATCAGGGCACTGATGATCCATGCCCTGATGATCTGTGCCCAGCATTGCCACCCACCAGTTCCACCCACTTGTGCCCAGCAGTGCACCCACCTGTGCCCAGCAGTGCAACCACCAGTGCCACCCAGCAGTGCCACACACCTGTGCCCAGCAGTGCCCACCAGTGCCACCCAGCAGTGCCACCAACCTCTGCCCACCCACCTGTGCCCACCAGTGCCACCCACCTGTGCCCACCAGTGTCACCAACCAGTGCAGCCCAGCAGTGCTGCCAGTCAGTGCCACCAGTCAGTGCCCAGTGGTTGTGCCAGTCAATGCCTAACAGTGCCGCCAGTCAATACCTAGCAATGCCGCCAGTCAGTGACCAGCAGTGATGCCAGTCAGTGCCACCTATCAGTGCTGTCTAACAGTACCCATCATCAGTGCCGCCTATCAGTGCCACCTATCAGTGCCGCCTATCCGTACCACCTCATTAGTGCTGCCTATCAGTGCCACCTATCAATGCCATTCAGTGCTGCCTATCAGTGCCCATCCGTGCTGCCTAACAGTGCCCATCAGTGCTGCCTCATCAACACACATCATTGAAGGAGAAAAATTACCTGTTTGCAAAATGTTATAATAGAAACAAAGAAACTTTTTTTTTTCAAATTTTTTGCAGTTTTTTGTTTATAGCACAAAAAATAAAACACCCAGTGGCGAGTAAATACCACCAAAAGAAAGCTCTATTTATGAGAAAAAAATTATAAAAATTTCATATGGGTACAATCTTGCATAACCGCGCAATTGTCAATCAAACTTGAGACAGCGCTGAAAGCTGAAAATTGGCCTGGTAAAGAAGGGGGTATAAGTGCCCGGTAGGCAAATGGTTAAGTAACACCCTTTTATAATCAACTGTCTGCTGGACACCAGTTTAATGAATAATTAGACTCACCTGTAGTTGAATTCTTGGTAATTAGGATTTTGTTGTCTAAAATTTGCTCCTAATGCAGGCCATAGACGGGTCGAAAATCGGCCGTTTAAAAAAAAAAAAAAAAAACGGTCGTTCAATTGGCCAACGTTACCACCAACAGTAAAAAAATCTGCCGATTTTCGTCCCGTCTACAGCCGGCATTTTTACTTCTGTTCCTTGCAGAGAGCTCGACTATTATATTTTAAATGAAAAAGTCTTGCGGTTGCAACAATGTATCCATTTGTATCCATTTCAGATACAGATGGTTTTATTTGGATACAAATAGATACATTGTTGCAACCGCAAGACTTTTCATATAAAATATAATAGTGGACTTGAATTCTTATTCCTCTTTTTCTTCTTCTATTTCTTTTTCTACTTCTTTTCTTCTGCTTTTTCTTCTTTTTTTTCTTCTTCTTGCAGGTCACGGCTCATGCGCAGATTTTTTATCGGTAAAATGACCGGCCGATTTGCCCATCATTGCCGGGAAAATCGGCCGATCGTCAAAATTTTCCAACTTTAAACAAAATGTGCCAAAACCCTGAAAAACGTCCGACCAATTAACCCACTAACGGTGCAAAAATTGGCCGATTTTCGACCCGTCTATAGCCTGCATTAGACTTTTAATGAGGTGTATTCATTGTTGCAACATGTTCTTGAATGAATTTGTTAGGAAAAACACTTTTTTGTGTGTGCAAATTAACAAATCTTGTTTGCAATCAATGGCCTGAATTTGTGGGAGTATTTTGTAGTATAGTGTCCCATAAACAAATGTTGATTCTGAAAGGAAAGTAAAGGTTTTCAACAAATCTGTGGGGGTATACGCATTTATGCTGAGCACTGTATATGCCAGCCTTTTTCAACAAGGGTGGCCAAGCACCCTGGGGTGCATTTAGGTTTCACCAGGGGTATCTTGGCAAAATCCCTAAAAATTGCCCAACGATTGTATATTAGCCAGCAGGTGGATCCAGCCTGCCTTTCAGTTACACAAAGCCATGGCTTTTCATTGTGCACCATTACAACCTTCCAGCTGCCGGTGTCCTAACAACCAATGACATTATCTGTTGATACGGAGGACATCGGGCACAGCATCCTTGTTTGCCAATGCCCTGCCCCTCTCCATCAGCACTGGGGTTAGCTGAGTGAGGGAGAGAAACTGAGGGAGAAGAGAAACATTGGAATAGTCAGTACCAGTGTGCAAAGGCATGTTTGCTTCGCAACTTCTAAAGTTGGATGTCCTACATGTGTGAATGTTGCTGCATTATGTAAAACTATTAGTTTAGTTTTTACATTTTAGAATTGGGTGCCTTTGGATTGTGTCTAATTTTAAAGGGTGCCTTGACTGAAAAAAGGTTGGGAAACACTGATAAACCATAGCTTGTGGACTCTAACTTTCCTACAGACTACATAATATACACTGGTTTGGGTTATTTTCTCCAAAGAAATGTAGCAGAATACATTTTGGCCTAAATTTATGAAGAAAGATTATTTATTTGCAAAATCTTATAACAGAAATGAATAAAAACATGTTTTTATTTCGCAAAATGTTCTGTCTTTGTTCATTAACCAAAAAGAAAGTGGTAATTAAATACCATCAAAAAAGCTCTATTTGTGAGAAAAAAAAATATGGGTAGGGTGGGATTGCATGGACACTCAAAGTGCAATAGCCCTAAGAGCTGAAAATTGATCTTGGCAGGAAGGGGGAGAAAGTATTGATGTGGTTAAAGCTGAATTCTGGATGAATGGTACCCTTGTAGTAGGGCTCCCTCTGCACTATGAGGGTTAAATGCTTGGTTTTTTTTTCTAGGGGTAACATAACAAGCAGTTTAACCAATCCCTCCAAACTGCTCAACAGGTCCCATGAAACCTCTTCTCTGCATCACTCACACGGTTGCAGGAACTCTGAAGTCCTGCATTGTGTGTGAGGACACCAAGGGCCTGCCCACATCCAAGACTGTCAGGGAAAAGAAGGAAGCACCTGCTGCTGGCTGTTTTTTATAAACCAAAACAAGCATTTAATGCTTAAAGTGCATGGGGAGTCCCACTGCAAGGGTAACATTTGATTTTAAAGTTAAAGTAAATCAATTAGGGCCTCACTCACATGGTTATACCTGCACGCACCCCCTATCCGGAAATGCGAAATCACATATATGATATACACATATACGTCCCACCTGCGCCGCCATTGGCAACTACAGATGTCGATCACCGGGTCCCAGCAGGAGATTCCCTGCCGTCACCCGGAAATCTCTGACAGGGGAGAGACCTGTGTGTAAACACAGGTCTCTCTCCTGCCAGCAGTAACATGCTGCTGTGTACTTCTCTGCACAGCACAAAAATATACAGAAGCATGTTTCCCTAGTAAAACACACACAGCACACAAACACACAGTACAACAGCACAGAGCACACGGTTAACCCTTTGATCGCCCTGGATGTTAACCCCTTCCTGCCCAGTATCATTAGTACAGTGTCAGCGCTTTTTATTAGCACAGACCACTGTATTAGTGTCATTGGAATGTCAGTGGCAGTTAATCAGTTCCCCTCCAGTGTCAGAATGCCCACCGCAGTCCCGCTATAAGCCGCTGATCGCCGCCATTACTAGTATAAAAAAAAATAATAAATTCCAATATATATAACACCATTTTTAGATGCTATAACTTTCATGTAAACCAATACATTTTCATGTATTTGGATTTAGCAGGATACAATTTGGCCTAAATTTATGACAACATTTGATTTTTAAATTGTTTTTACTGGGTATGTTTTTTAGCAAAAAGTCAAAACTATTGTTTTTTTTTTCAAAATTGTCTGCTTTTATTTGTTTAAAGCACAACCCCCCCCCCCCCCCCCCCCAAAAAAAAAAAAAAAAAAAATTTGCAGGTGATTAAATACCACCGAAAGAAAGTTCTATTTGTGGGAAAAGAGGGACATAAACTTCATTTGGTTGGCCTGGTCAGTAAGGGGGGGTAAATCCTCTGGAGGGCAAGTGGTTAAGAAAGTGGCAATGTTGCAATTTTATTTTATTTTTTTTCTGTTCTATAAAGTATATTCTTGAATATTTCTGCTTCTTACTTCAGAAAGCAACGTTCATCATTGTGATGCGTTCATTTATCTTGACAATTGATATTAATAAGAGAGGCATGTATTTGCTTTTTTGTTTGGGAACAATAGTTGAGTTACCTTAAAACAATTTAACTATACTTTTTTTCTGGAGTATGACATGCAACTTTTCTCCTTTCCCTTACAAGATCACAGTATTTTATCATTTCTTCACTTAATATTCATGAATTCATTACAGATAGGTGTTTTTTTAAATAATGTACTTGGGTTATCACATGCTCTATCTCACTGCAGTATGTTTATGTCAATTATATTACTGAAAAAAGCAAAAATGCTATTAGCACTAGGCCAAATACATTATACCAAGATGCCAGCTTTCAAGAAGATTCAAGCCTAAGGCATCTAATGCTTGAAAGAATAATGAGACTGTCTCCCAAACAATATCAATTAATGTCAGGCACTTTTCAGTCTTTGGAATGGTACAATAGAATGGAATTTCACTATAGATATTATAAAAAGAAGTGTCACATAGTGTAATCACTGCACAGATTGTTGTTACATTTTACCCTTAATGTAACATATTTAGGGAGCTGAACATCAAGCAGGCATTCCATATGTAATTATTATGACTGTCTTAATACACCTCTGCAAAACCATGAAATCAAATTGCCATATTAGGTGCAAATAAAATGTTATTATCATAGCCACCTTCAGCCAATTTTATGTTAATTATTCTAGGCAGGTGAGAGACTGTGTAGTCTAATTAGTTTAGTGAATAATTCGTCATGTGTTTATAGAAAACAAAATTGCTCTCTTTAATGTTATAGTGTATGTACAGTGCCTTGAAAAAGCATTCATACCCCTTGACATTTTCTACATTTTGTCATGTTACAACCAAAAACCTAAATGTATTTTATTGGGATTTTATGTGATAGATCAACACAAAGTGGCACATAGTTGTGAAGTGTAAGGAAAATGATAAATGGTTTTCAATTTTTTTCTACAAATAAATTTCTGAAAAGCGTGGCGTACATTTGTATTCAGCCCTCTTTACTCTGATACCCCTAACTAAAATCTAGTGGAACCAATTGCCATCAGAGGTCACTTAATTAGTAAATAGAGTCCACCTGTGTGTAATTTAATCTCAGTATAAATACAGCTGTTTTGTTAACAGCACCATGAAGGCCAAGGAACATACTAGACAGGTCAGGGATAAAGTTGTGGAGAAGTTTAAAGCAGGGTTAGGTTATAAAAAATATCCCAAGCTTTGAACATCTCACGGAGCACTACTCAAGCCATCATCCGGACATGGAAAGAGTATGGCACAAACGCAAACCTACCAAGACATGACCGTCCACCTAAACTGATAGGCCAGGCAAGGAGAGCATTAATCAGAGAAGCAGCCAAGAGGCCCATGGTAACTATGGAGGAGCTGCACAGACCCACAGCTAAGGTGAGAGAATCTGACCACAGGACAACTATTAGTCGTACACTCCACAAATCTGGTCTTTATGGCAAGAAGAAAGCCATTGTTGAAAGAAAGCTATAAGAAGTCTTATTTGTGAGAAGCCATGTTGGGGACACAGCAAACATGTGGAAGACGATGCTCTGGTCAGATGAGACCAAAATTGAACTTTTTGGCCTAAAAGCAAAATGCTATGTGTGGTGGAAAACTAACACTGCAAATCACCCTGAACACAACATGTCCACCGTGAAACATGGTGGTGGCAGCATCATGTTGTGGGGATGCTTTTCTTCAGCAGGGACAGGGAAGCTGGTCAGAGTTGATGGGAAGATGGATGGAGCCAAATACAGGGCAATCTTAGAAGAAAACCTGTTAGAGTCTGTAAACGACTTGAGACTGGGGCAGAGGTTCACCTTCCAGAAGGACAACAACCCTAAACATACAGCCAGAGCTACAATGGAATGGTTTAGATCCAAGCATATTCATGTGTTAGAATGGCCCAGTCAATGTCCAGACCTAAATCCAATTGAGAATCAGTGGCAAGACTTGAAAATTGCTATTCACAGACGCTCTTCATCTAATCTGACATAACGTGAGCTATTTTGCAAAGAAGAATCTCTAGATGTACAAAGCTGGTAGAGATATCCCCAAAAAAGACTTGTAGCTGTAATTGCAGTGTAAGGTGGTTCTACAAAGTATTGACTCAGAGAGGCTGAATACAAATGCACACCACACTTTTCAGATATTTATTTGTAAAAAAAAAATTTGAAAACCATTTATTGTTTTCTTTACACTTCACAAATTATGTGCCCCTTTGTGCTGTTCTATCATATAAAATCCCAATACAATACATTTACGTTTTTGGTTGTAACATGACAAAATGTGGAAAATGTGAAGGGGTATGAATACTTTTTCAAAGGCACTGTAGAACCAAAATCTTATTTTTCAATTTTGAATAGAGCAGGGAGGAGTTGAACCCCTGCCAGCTAATATTTTACTATCTGTGTACCATTAGGAAAATTTAGAAAAAAAATTTTAAACAGCGCTCAACAGTGTACAAAAATTATCCAAAGTATCCAAAAAAAAATATAAACAATATCCAGAGTCCAAATAAACTTTCAACCCATGGTGATGTAAATGTGATTAGTTGAAAGTGCTCTGTGCTCAAATAACATACATGCACAGTCTCCTGTGGAAAAAAAAGTTATATATATATATATATATATATATATATACACACACACACAATTGTGTTCAAAATAATAGCAGTGTGTTGAAAAAAGTGAATAAAGCTCAAATTCCTTCTAATAGCTTTCATTTCCATACACACAAATGCATTGGGAACACTACACATTCTATTCCAAATCAAAACATGAAGAAAATATATCAAATTTGTGTTGTTCCTCTAAAAAAATTGAAGAAAAGTGAATACTAGACTGTTCAAAAAATAGCAGTTTGTACTCTTCTTTACAAACTCAAACATTCACTATATAAACTGAAAAATGTTTGAAGATTTTGCTTTCCTTTGAATCACTTAATTAATATTTAGTTGTATAACCACTGTTTCTGAGAACTGCTGTACATCTGGGTTGCATGGAGTCAACCAACTTCTGGCACCTGTGAACGGGTATTCCAGCCCAGGATGATTGGACTACATTCCACAGTTCTTCTCTATTTCTTGGTTTTGCCTCAGAAACTGCATCTTTGATGTCACCCCACAAGTTTTCTATTAGATCAAGATCCGGGGATTGGGCTGGCCACTCCATAACGTCGATCTTGTTGGTCTGGAACCAAGATGTTGCACGGTTACTGGTGTGTTTGGGGTCGTTGTCTTGTTGGAACACCCATTTCAAGGGCGTTTCCTCTTCAGCATAAGGCAGCATGACCTCTTCAAGTATTCTGATGTATTCAAACTGATCCATGATCCCTGGTATGCAATAAATAGGTCCAACACCGTAGTATGAAAAACATCTCCATATCATGATGCTTGCGCAACCATGCTTCACTGTCTTCACAGTGTACTGTGACTTGAATTCAGTGTTTGGGGGTCGTCTGACAAACTGTCTCCGGCCACTAGACCCAAAAAGAACAATCTTAATTTCATCAGTCCACAAAATGTTGCGCCATTTCTCTTTAGGCCAGTCAATGTGCTCTTTGGCAAATTGTAACCTCTTCAGCACGTCTTTTTTTCAACAATGGGACTTTGTGGGGGCTTCTTGCAGATAGCTTGGCTTCACATAGGCGTCTTCTAATTGTAACAGTACTCACAGGTAACTTTAGACCTTCTTTGATCTTCCTGGAGCTGATTGTTGGCTGAGTCCTTGCCATTTTGGCTATTCTTCTATCCACTCGAATGGTAGTTTTTCGCTTTCTTCTACGTCTTTCAGGTTTTGGTTCCATTTTAAAGCATTTGCTATCATTTTAGCTGAGCAGCCTATCATTTTGAATCATATTCAATTACACAGAGTCAGCAGCATGCATGTCATGAGTGTGGGTCTGTTGGATTTCTATTACTCTACTACACCTGCTAGTAAATTATTTGCCATGTAGAAATATCATTTCTACCAAAAATAGTGATTGATCAGGTTAGTGATGTCTGACTGCTATTATTTTGAACACAACTGTATATATATGCACACGTCTTCTTAAAGTGCCCCAGTGGTAGATAATTGTATATCCCTTCTTTCCTTTACTTCAGGTCAAGCACTCAACATATCCTACTGTAATATATCATAAATAATGAGCTTCAACTTGCAGGGCAATAAGGACAACCTCGGAGCGCCGCTGCTGGCATAAGCTCCGTCTAACATGCATTCTGCCCTCCCACTGGGCGTCTTCAGAGACAGGAATTTCCAGTTTCACAAACTGCTCTAATATACCATGTGTGCTCCTCCACTTCTGAAACAAGGACCTCTAGAGATTACTTGGAACTGGAGCTTACAAGCTCCCATCAGCAGGACCGGTATCTGCTCCTTTGTTCAAGGAGGATGAGCACTACCAGAGTTCTGCAAAATTACCTCCAGCAGGCCACGGGTGTGAATGTCCCTGAACAAACAATCAGAAACAGACTTCATGAGGGTGGCCTGAGGGCCCGACATCCTCTAGTGGGCCTTGTGCTCACTGCCCGACACCTGAGCGCTCCATTGGTATTTGCCATTGAACACCAAAATTGGCAGGTCCGCCACTGGAGCCCTGTGCTTTTCACAGATGAGAGCAGGTTCACCCTGAGCACATGTGCCAGACGTGAAAAGGTCTGGAGA
Source organism: Staurois parvus (assembly GCF_062004578.1). Classification (NCBI taxonomy): domain Eukaryota; kingdom Metazoa; phylum Chordata; class Amphibia; order Anura; family Ranidae; genus Staurois; species Staurois parvus. The sequence goes on along the minus strand of NW_028318342.1, from coordinate 4,115,602 downwards.
AGTTGTGGAGATTGTTATGCTGCCTGTAACATCGTTGGTGCTATGGGTCCTGGGTTCCACCTGGTGCCCGACAATGCCCGCCCTCATGTGGCAAAAGTATGCAGGCAGTTCCTGAAGGATGAAGGAATTGATACCACTGAATGGCCCCCATGCTCGCCTGACCTAAATAGAATAGGTGTCCAATAGAACACCTCTGGGATATCATGTTTAGGTCCAACCAACGCCACTAGGTTGTACCTCAGACTGTCCAGGAGCTCAGTGATGACCTAGTCTAGATCTGGGAGGAAATACCCAGGACACCATCCGTCATCTCATAAGGAGCATGCCCAGACGTTGTCAGGCATGCATACAAGCACGTGGGGGCCATACAAACTACTGAGTACCATTTTGAGTTGCTACAATGAAATTTCATCAAAATGGACTAGCCTACTGCATCATTTTGTCACTTTGATTTTCGGGGTGTCTTTGCAATCAGTTCTCTGTAGGTTGATAATTTTAAATTCCATCAAATGATGGGGCATCCTTACGTTCCTAAAACATTACCCAGTCCACATCAGTATAGATATCCAGCATGATATTTTTCCTCCCCTGATGTGTTTTCAAAGTGTTCCAGTAATTTTTTTGAGCAGTGTGTATATATATATATATATATATATATATATAATTTTTTTTTTTCGGATAGTTTGGATCATTTGTTAACACTATTGAGTGCAGCTTAAGAACAATTTTTCTGAGTAAGGCCCTTTCACACAGGCATTCCATATGTCCGTTTTTCATCTGTCCGTTTACAGATAAGAAACAGGGACACACGTATTTGTATGGACTAGCAGATATAAACGGAAGATAATCTGTTTGCATCCGTTAATATCTGCATCCATTAACATCCATTTTTTTGAAAAGAAGAAAGCTCTATTTTTTCGTTAAAAAAAGCAGAACGGACAAAAAAAGTATGTAAACGGACAACAGCGGAAAAAAAACGATCCATTTTTTTCTTGTGAAAAATGTGACTGAACTGATGAAAAAAACAGATGTGAAAGGTGCCTAATAGTGGTATAAACTTGAACAGCAGCACCAGTTCTGACACTATTGCAGTTTGTATGGGAATAGCCATAGCACAGTTCAATAATGGTTACATTAGGGGTATTTACCCACTACCTGCACCAGAGATGCAAAAGGAAGTTAGAGAAATCCTCACAAAGTGAATGGAATTCTCCTCAGACAGCTGTCCCTGCCATTAGAAGATTTGCCCTACACTTTGTAGGGACAATGCTAACATTTTGGATTTCCCTCAACTCTTTTTATCGGTGACAATGACTATCAGTACAAACAAAGGGTTGAATCTCCCCATTAAGGACAAAGACTCCCACAATATCCAAAATATATATAAAAAAATAAAAGATAACTGGAGATGCACTTTAATTTTACTGAATCCTGTGTAATTTCCAAGGTTTTAACTAGTTCACTTTCAGTAAAATTTTAGTCCTATAGTAATCATGCAAGTTTGATCACGATAATGTCAATTGTCTTATGTGGAGAAAATGCCACTCCGACGGTTACATTTTGTCTGACAACAGGGTGGATCACTGCCCAAAACTTTCATCATTTGTTAGCTACAGATATTAAAGTCTTTACAAAAGGAGTACAAGAGTATTTCTCATAATCCTTTACCCTACTTTATCCTGGTATGATTTAAGATCTGAGTTTATGTTATGTAAACTTTCTAACTATAGAACTGTTTTAAATACAGAGCTGAAGTTAGGATGTAATGAAAAAAAGGTCAAGGAAACAACTGGAGAATATTAAATAGAAACAGTAATTAGTTTCTAGTAATATGTACTGTATATTAAATGAAAAGAGTGCAGAAAAAGAACCATAAGAGTCAGCTGGCTATGCTGATTCTAATTTATACCATATGTACCTGTCTCCCACACAATCTAGCATCAGATATACAGATAGTTATTGAAGAATAAATTACACCAATGCAGCACTACATTGTGCACCTCTCACAGATATCCCAATAACTAAAGGCACGCATCAACCAACAATGAATCTTCTTACTGCCCGACCAAAATTGTCTAAAGGGGATTAATTTAATTTTAACACAAATAGTATGGTCTTGAAAATGCACAAAGGACCCTTCCCCTAGATACATTCTTTATTTAAAGTTGTGGTAAAACATGTTGCAATCAAAATAATTTTTTTCATAACGATAAGGAAGGTACAGTTGGGAACATTTATTACATCTTAAAACCTGTCAACTCTTCTAGTGTGGGTTTTGTACATATGTTATCTCATTTCAATATCCAAATTTTAATTTCTGGCATCCATTTTTTGATTGCAGACTGCTGTTGCCTGATAAGGTCCCGACCTTGTATACCTTCTACTTTGTATAAATGTGCACTGTCGCCATGTCTGCTATGGAACACCTAATGTAAAAAAGAACCAGCACTCAAGGAAATGTCCCAATATTCAATCCAAGTCTTTCAATTGAGTGTAAATGAAATGTTTTCTCATTGGACCCTCAACAGATGGATCTGCTTGGAACTGGGTCCAATAAAGCTTGCGGTATCAAACATGACAATGTGTCTTGGTTTGATTTCATCCACTTCCTCTCTTCTTTGTATTCTCACCACATTCAGGTGCCAAATATAAATATACAATTAAAACAAAGAACAAAAACTTTTTGGGGTTGGTTTACTAAAATTGTAGAGTGCAAAATCTCATATAGCTGTGCATGGTAGCCAATCAGCTTTTAACTTCAGCTTGTTCAATTAAGCTTTGACAAAAAAAACCTGGAAACTGGTTTCTATGCAGAGGTGCATCAGATTTTCCAGTTGTAGCAAACCAACCCTATAATGTAATATGCTATGAATGACAACATCCCCACTACAGTTCAATTGTGCTCACATTACTGTGAAAAAGATGTGCCACAAATCAGTGCTGTTCCATGCAAATCACTTTTGCCTCATGTACCTTACCCAATAATTAAACTTTTTGCGTGTCTCACAAATCAATACTCATAAAACTTGCTTTAACCATTCTCATTATGATGAGTATTTCACGAAAAAAGACAAAACATTTCCTAAATAGTGTAGTATTTCTTTAAAAAATTATTTACCAAAAATCAATTGTACTCACATATAATTTAACATGCAGCAACATACTACTCAGTCCTTCAACTGATAACCATTCATCTCCATGGATCCCTTGGTCACCATCCACCACCTTTGTGTGAACACTCTAGGGAAAATATAATTCACTCCACTCCCTGCTTTATAACTTCAATCCAGTATACTCCACCAGTTTGTAGGTAGTAGCCATGAAAGAAATCATCAACTCAATGTGTGAAATGAACACTTGGTAATAATCCTCATTGCGCCATTCCAAATGCATAAACACAGCCAATAATCTGGGATTCCAGCCTTCCTGGGAAGTGTCTGGGATGGAATGGAGTAAATTCCCAGAAGGAGAGAAGGAAGGAAGGAAGGATTGATTTAGAAGAAAAAAGACCCTCCCTTAAAACCACATATTTTGTGAAATCAAAGGGTTTATGTACAATAGTTCTCTTTTTGTGCATACCATTATTTCTGAATGTTGCACAAAGCCGAATAAATGTAGTAAAAAATAAAAATGTAGTGCAAAAATACGTAATCTACAAAATTTCTAAACATGTGAGCTAGAGGCATCCATGTTAATTCTATGCAGAGAAGATCATCAAACTAAAGTACACTGTCCTTCATCCTTAAAATACATATGCACCCTAACCCTAACAATAAACTTCAATCAACTTCTCTCTACTTTTTCCCATTTTGGTTTGTTAGAGTCCAACTCCAGAAAAAAAAATGCAGTGTCCCCCACACACACACACTGCAAAGGTGAAAGGCTTGGTATGGGCAGGGGATAAGGAATATGGTGTACTACTTAATTTCTTTATCTCTTTTGCCCCACTCCTGCAGACTCTCACTATCTAAATAATATGTTCCCTGAAGCCTCTTCTATAAGTCATACGGGGCTGCAGTCACTAAATGATGTTATCAAGGACAAGGCCCTGCTTAAGTTCTCTCTGTGGACCCCACAGAACATGCTCCTGTCTCCAAAATATAGTAGGGAGGTGTTTAAGGATTGTGAACATAAAGAAACTATGCTTCATATATAGTGGGCATGTCCCAAAATCCGAGGATATTGGAATAGAATAATAACTTAATACAGAAAGTTACTGGAACACGAGTCCCCATACACCCTCAATTTAACACGTCCTGTTAGGACAGGACCCTAGGGGGTGACAATGCCGCTCTTCCACAGACACAGCGTAGAGAGTGAAGGATGTCCCAATTCAACAGTACAGCGGGATCACCAGATATAAAGGGAAAAAAGAGCACTAATGAAGCCACCAATCCCCAATCTAGGATGAAACTAGTAATGCAATCTATAATTAAACTGTAATTTTAAAAGGAGGCACATCTGTCCTTTGAATACCAAGCAGGTGAAACAACTAAGAAACAAAACAGTCAAGCCATGGCTTAATTTAGTCAAATGCAGGCATGCTTGTTCATTACAGCAGTTTAATTATACCTTGAATGGGGAAGGCATTTCTCATTATTTTTAATGATTAATGCATTTATCATGTTTTTGAATCCCAAGCAATTGTTCCCTCTTGAGTCTTCCCAGAAACCTCTGCTTGGAGTGACATCAGCATTATAACAAAAAAAAACTTATTTAGATGGTAAGCAAATACATACGATATTTATTTAAAATTCATTGTTTTTGTAAGTTTCCATTACATAAAGTAACAAGCTTTACAAATAACATTTGTAAAGCTTTAATACTAAATTCCTAAGATAGAAGATACTGTACATCAGGGGTGTCCAACCTTTTGAAGAGCAAGGGATACTTAGGGATTTCTAAAGCGAACACGGGGCACAGTGAAATGGAATGGTTCAGAATTTCACATTTTTTATTTTGAATGGCATAACAAACATTTTCCTCCTGCAGCTGCTGAATGCTGACGAGCGGGAGAGGAGGAGAAGCCAGCTTTCAGCTGTTGCAGGAGGAAAGTGGAGAGAATCGGTTCCTGTATATGCCACCCCCACCATCCCTCCTGTTCCAAGTGTAAAACAGAATGTGAGCGAAAGACCACACAGGCTCCCTGGAGCATGGGTTGGGGTCACCATTGCAACCCTTGATGCTATACCAGTGGCTGGGGAGCGTGTAGTAAAAAAGTCTCAACTATGGGGTTTTACTGCCCCCAAATGGCAAATGTAAACAAGCTGTCCTGAGCCTCCTATAAAGATCAAAAGATCCTATAAGGCTGCTTTCATATTAATGTGCTGTGGTTTACCCACAGCCCGGGAGCAGCACAGTACACCTGCAGCTTCCCTTTGGGTTAGCTGTGCTTTGCCATTGACTTCTATTATATCTTTTGGCTGTGGTGCACTTCTGAAAGTGCACCAAAACTCCTGCATTTAGTTTGAGTCACCCTACATTCAGTTTGAGGTGGAGGTCCACAGGTTGAGCACCCCTGCTCTACATTATTACAGCAGAATATACAGTATTGCAGTAGCGTGTGTGTTATCATTCATAATTAAACAAGGGGTTTAAATACATTTTACACTTCCTTTTCCATAAATATCTTTGTTGCAGCAATTGAACATCTATTGAAAACAAGTAAACAGTGCAGACTGCTCACAACTAATGATTTGAAGTAAAAAAATAGGGAAAATAGATTTAGTATGTAAAATTGAAGCTGATCATACGCCACCAAAACTCTGCAAATTTGTTGCAAGATCTAAAAGTCTGCCCAGTGCAACATACAGTAAGAAGAAGATTTTGTCCACAGCAATATTACCCATTAAAGAAAAAAAACAAACAAAAAAAACTAGGTAACTTAAGTACAGAAATTGTATTAGTGTGACACAGCAGATCAACAATAAATGCAGTTGCCGGTTATCGGCTGCACTTTCCTCACACTGTCACAGAGTGAGGAAAGTACTGCCGATAACCAGCAATTGTCAGAGGACGGATCGGCACTGATGATCAGTGCCCAGCAGTGCCACCCACCAGTGCTGCCCACCTGTGCCCAGCAGTGCTGCCCACAAGTGCCCAGCAGTCCCACCCGCCTGTGACCATCAGTGCGACCCACCTGTGCCTAGCAGTGTCACCCACCAGTTCCCAGCAGTGTCCCCCACCAGTGCCACCCATCAGTGCTACGTAGCAGTGCCGTCAGTCAGTGCCACCCATAAGTGCCCGTCAGTGCTGCCCATCAGTGCCGCCTATCAGTGACCATAGGTGCCGCCTATCAGTGCTCATCATTGTTGCATATCAGTGCAGCATCATCAGTGCCACCTATCAGTGCACCCTATCAGTGCCCATCAGTGTTGCCTACAGTATCTGTGCCACCTCATCAGTGCCACCTATTAGTGCCCATCAGTGCTGCCTATCAGTGCAGCCTCATCAACGCACATCAGTGAAGGAGAAAAATTACCTGTTTGCAAAATGTTCTAATAGAAACAAAGAAAAACGTTTTGTTTTGCTCTTTTTTTGCTTATAGCATAAAAAATAAAACACCCAGCAGCGATTAAATACCACCAAAAGAAAGCTCTATTTGTGTGAAAAAAATTATAAATATTTAATATGGGTACAGTGTTGCATGACCGCACAATTGTCATTCAAAGTGCGACAGCGCTGAAAATTGGCCTGGGAAGGAAGTGCCCGACAGGCAAGTGGTTAATAACCTAAAGTGGTATTAAACACAAAAACAAAAATGTATTACAGTGTAGCTTAGCAAAATCAATGCAACATTTTCTGGTGGCTGCATTTCTCTTTTCTTTGGCTTTGTTCCTTTATTTTAACCTGGCGATCCTGCCAGTAAGTCTGCTGTATTTCAACAAACTTTAACAGACTAAGCTGTCCAGAAAAAGTAGCAGTTAGTGACAAACCATTTAACACTTATAGGGGTGCTTACATTGGTCAGCTTTTATTCATTTATGTAAAACCTTTATCTCAAAATGAAAAAAAAAAATATTGTTATAAAATGTTAGTTAAAGATCAACTTCAATTTGTTAATGCCATCTAAATCTGCTACCACTAACACTACCCCCTCCCCATGCTGCTTTACTACTTCATTCAGAATGCAGATATCCTAAGACAGGAAGTGTGTTACTGGCATGCTCACCATGTGAAATAATAAAAAATAAAAAGCACAAAAAAGACATCTAATGCAGCTACCATATCTAAGAACTAGTAAATTGTAATTTATTACATTTTTGCTTGTGGGTTTAAATAACACTAAGTTAGCCAATAAGGGATATTACTCAAACTCCAATATTTCTGCACATTTTCATAAGAAAATCATGAGGAAATATGGCATACACATCACCTTATTTAAAAATGTATACCTTGTGAGTATTTTGTGATAGAAAACTACAAAAGTGTGAAACAAGAAAAATAACCAATTTACTGTGCTGAGATACCTTTTCACTTGTGGCAGCATTTGACAGTTGATGTATTTGCACACTTTGGATGTCCTTAGGAGAAGGTATCCTGTGGGCACTTGCTTGCTGATCATGTGTGACCGTGTTTCTTCTCATAGCTGTAGGATCTAATTTCAGAACATGCATCCCATGGACATAAGATGACACAAAGTCTGATGTATGAAGTTTACTAGTTATACCAATATTCATCCTATTAAAAAGAAGTTTGACCTATGTGTGTCCTCTGCGGGAGCACTTTCTGCTTGAAGAACGAGAATAAAAATACACAACAGATATATGGAATGTTTGCATTAATTTCAAGTATTCATACACCTTGAAATGTTCCACATTTTTCCATTTTACAACCAAAAACCTAAATGTATTTTATTGGGATTTTATGTGATGGACCAACACAAAGTGGCACAAGATAAAAGAACAAAATCGTTATCTAATATGGTGTTGGACCACCTTTGGCATCAAAGACAGCCTAAATTTTCCTGGGAATTGACAAATATAAGTCTTTGATGATTTATCCAATATATATATATATATATATATATATATATACACACACACACACACACACACACACAGTATACTATAGCAGCTTACCAATCCTTACATGTGGTGACTGCTTTTGGTTTATTTTTCTCTCTTATTTTCATTTTACTTTTTTCCTTTATTTTTACCTGGTGATCGATCAGACCAGTAACATACTTTCTGTCTTGCTACTATTGAGCAACATACCTAATCTGGGAGAGCAACATTGTCAACATGTGGAAAGGGTAGTGTTAGATGGACTAGAAAATTTAGATGAACTCTAAATAAGTAAACAGAAAATTAAATATTAACTTCAGCTAACAACTTTTAAGCAACTGCAGATTTGTTTGCTCTTTAGGGATAACGTTTTTACATAAATATAAGCTAACAATAGTTAGTACACCTGTCAGTGTTAAATGGTTTGTCAAAACCCACTACGACGTTTGCTGGACAGCTTGGTCTGGTAACTTCTTGCCAACAATGTACACATAGGTGGCCCCACCTAACTAGTCACTAGTTTTCCAGAACCTCTCCCATCCTCTGGAACTCTCTACCTGAATCTGTCCAGCTATCCACTCTTCTGGCTGCCTTTAGGCGATCCCAGAAAACTCATCTCTTCAGGGAAGCCTATCACGCCTCAGAATAGACATTTGTCACTTCCATCAGCTCATCCCCCGCAGTTATAACCTTTTGTACCACTTGCCCCACCCTATTAGATTGTATGTGAGTTAATAATAACTATAGATCAAATAACAAATTATATACATAGAAGAGTGCCTACAGGCATAAAAACTGATTCTGCTTTGTCAAAATTAGAACAAAGGAACCTTGACCAAAAGTAAAGCTGTTTCAAGAATTAAATGATTGCAATAGAAACAAGTACTGTCTGTGATACTTTTTTATTTGCACTAACATACAATTTTTCAGGACAAGCTTTCGGGGTATGTCCCCTTCTTCATCAAGGTACCCAAAAAATGTCCTGAAAAATGTATGTAGATGCAAATAAAAAAGTATCACAAACAGTACTCAATTGTTTCTGTCCCAAGTGCACTAATATGGCTACAATCACCTCAAGTGAGACTGCAATAAGAATTGCACCAGAAAGAGAAACAAGTCATTCGATCACAATAAGTAGCAGCTTTTATGATTTAAACTGATGGTATAGGGTAGAAACTTGGATAAAGATACAGAAAGGAGGGTCAGATGTATACCGCTTGCTATATTTTATTGGGTTCCCCACCACCACTCCTATCCCACTTGCTACTCTTAAAGTGTTACTAAACCTACAACAGTAAAATCAGTCTGTATATGCAGTAAAACATTTGTCATACTCACTGTGGAACCAAATGGGTTAATCCTCTGCATTGTGTAAAAAGGCTGTTTGATCCTGTCTTCTCTGATCCTCTCCTTCTTTTACTGTACCCATTCCATCTTCTGATACTCTACACATGGTCATTTTAGTATGTATTGCTATATAGTTATTTTTTTTCTTTGGGAGGGTGCATGTGATCGGCACAGGGCCAATCAGCATTGTCCAGATAGAGGGTCAGGGGTTATGCAGCGTCATAGGGCAGTCAAAACAGATTGAAATCTCCTCCTACAAGCTTTAACCAGTGCTCATCTGGACACTGATAAAAGTCACAAGACTGCTATATACTGCTGATGAGAAAAATTATTAAGCAGTTCAAATTTACAAAAATAAATGCATTTCCATATTGTGTGTACTGTGGGAGACCAGATATAGTGAATTCTGGGTATAGTAACACTTTAATATTAAGCTAAAAAGCTAGACAGGCATGCTGAAGATGTGGGGAGCGTGTGTAAGAGACAGCTTGCCCACTTTGTGTCAGTACGAGTATAACCAGTAACTAGAAGAGTATGGCAAACTGTCTTCTTATTCTGCTAGTAGCAGTTCAGTTGGTAAACAGTAAGTACACAGTACACTATGCAACTAGCAGAAAAGTGCAAAGTGCACAGCAATGGGAACCAAATTTGATTGCTCTGTTAGGCAGAATACCGGTCTATCACCTTATTCTGCTAGCAGTTCAGTGGAGCAGACCGTGAGAGGGTTAACTGTAAGTAGTGTACATGTAGCAAAGTCTGATTGCTCTGTTAGGCAGAATACCACTATAATTATGTTATTAACAGCAACATGATGTGGGGTGCCTATGTGACACCCCTGGCAGTTTTGCCACCCTAGGCCTTGGCATACATTGGTTGTGCAGAAATGTAGTCCTGCACGTAAGCAGGGGTTACCTTCAGTAAAAACTGCGCATCAAAATAATAATTAAATGCAGAAATGGGCCTGCCTTTTCCTAACTCCCCAAGCTTCCCTATTGCACCTTCAGGTTGATGAGAAGTATTACTGATCAATAAGAAAGATCAAAACATAACAAAGGACAAAGCCAAGTTAAACTCTATACAGTACTGCAAAATTACAGATTTTGCCACATCCAAAATTACCCTCTGTTAAACATGCATCTGTAGAGTTAGTCTGTGGGGATGCAGTGATCAGTCTGAAGAGGTCCAGTACATGGACAGAGGGATCCTAGGGATCTGCAATCAGGAAAGCTCAAACAGCCTTCTGATTGGAGAAATCTGACTCTGATTCAGCAGGGGGCATGTCTAACCTTTTCAGAGGGGCCACTGCTTCCACACAGAGCAGGGGTTCTACTCTGTGGCATGCAGACAATCTTTTCAGCTCAGGCCAGGGCTTCTTTTCAAAGAAAACAAACTGTAAGATTTTGCACATATTTTGCTTTGATGCATCTGCAATGTATTCAGCTGATTTAAACAGAGAATTCAAGCGGCTTTAAATTGTCCTGACCTTTTAAAGGGTAAGTTCACCTTTTCATGAACCTCAAATATCGTAGCCACCCTTCTGGACCCTGCTGCACATAGCAGCTGTGATGTCCCATGCTGTCTGTGTAGTGGTCCACCCCGTATACACCACAATACACAACCCCAGAGTGATTATCTGTCATAAAACTTGCAATGGCAAGTGCTCATTGGCCAAGATAGCCACGTGACTGTGCTGACCAATAAGAAACACATCTGAGGCTTCTTCTTCTGGTAAGGTGTCCCAGAAGAAAGCAGCACTTCTCATTGTTCATCACTATTTTGTGATCATGCTGACCAATAAATGCTTGTCATTGTGAGCATTATGATGTATAATCACTGTGGGGTATTGTATTGTGTTGTACCAAGAGTGGCAGCATGGGACATCACAGCTGCTATGTGCATCGTGGTTCAGAGGGGTGGCCAGGATATTTGGAGCTAACTCATCTCTTCATTTTTCATGAAATATTGAGCTTACTCCTTAAGGCTTTTCAATTTGTCACAGCATCAGGTATTTGTATGTCCTCATATATTAGCTACTGCAAATAGACATTTAGCTGGTTATACTGCTAGTACCCAGGAAACTGTATAATTACCATATTTCTGTGACACACATACTGATATGCTCTTCTAACAAGGTCAGCTCTGGTATGGGGCATATCAAATTAAGGTCAGCAATCACAGTACACTCCAATATAGGCTTATCATCTTGTTGAAGGGGAAAGCGGGGGGCAGTGCTGATGAGCCAATGTTTGTATTTTAACATGTTCACTGATCTCCATGAAAATTAAAGTGTAACATGGTGTTCTGATTTTTGACACAACTTAAGCAGGATAAATGGCTGCTTAATATATTATTTCATGAAGCCCACTTGTAATTACATAGTACCACATACTGGCTACAATATTTATTGCAGTTAATGTGCACCTTCTGTTACTGTATACGAGTGTCATTACAGCTGAAATAATTGTGTGCACCTGTAATTAATGTCATTGTTCTAACAGTATGGGATTAGACATACAAGTAAACGGTAATTATTTCATAATTACTTTACAACTGGATATTTACTTCTCGCAAATATTTAGTAACAAGCACATGAAAAACTTCTTTGCTTTGATACACTCTTATGTAGGTATTATTGATGAATAGTGATGTTATAGTTCAATAGGTAGCAATATCACATCTGTTAAATAAAGCTTAACTATGGAAATACATGACAATGAGTGCACAATAATTAGGTTAATTTTATCTAAGGGCTCATGTGCATGGACATAAAAAAAACACTATGTCCATATTCATAAGTCGTATTGCATTTTACAGTTCTCAATGCAGATATATAGTATAGCATGCACAAACTGCATTTATAGTTGTAAAAGCACACTGCATAAGGGTTCATAAAAACAAAATTGAAAAATCTGCATCCACGGTCAGTAATTTACTTGTGTATACATCAAACTGTCAGTTAAATAGTAACTTCACTTTTGCTGAGAAAAAACATTCTCCTCTAGGTGATCTATATACATTGCAGGGATTTTAACAAACTTTGTTTCAGATTCCAAACTTTTGTTACTATTAAGAAACAGCCATTTGTTTGTATGTGTCCATGTGCAGAGTGATTCTAATGGTAGTGGTTTTATAATTACACTGTTCAACAGATAAAAAGTTTTGGGCATAAAATTAGCTAATCTTACATAATTTTGGGGTGCTGAAAACGAAAATGACCCTAAAAAATGTTGATTGGCTCTAGTTTCCATGATATATTCACCCATCTAATGACGTAAGCCATTCAAAATTATGATGCAACTTCAGCTGCATATTGCGCAATTGATACTGGTGACCAATAGAAAATTGCATGTATACTGAGATGATGCAATATTAGCCTTTAATTGCATCACTTCACTGCATAAAAGCTGCAGTATCTGTAGCTGATTGTAGTTCGACAGAGTCTTTACATTTCGTTTTATGCTTATATAGGCTACTCAGTAATGCCTCGAACTTGTGTGAATAAAGCAGATAATTTCTGCTATATCTGCGGTGAAATAACTTTTATCTCACAAAAAAGGAGGATAACAGGAATGATTAAGAAAGCCTACAACTTGTATTTTGGCTGCAAGATAGGAGACCAGGACAAGAGCTGGGCACCACATATATGCTGCAATTCTTGTGGGACGGCACTGGAGCAATGGTTCAATGGAAAAAAGGCAAATATGCCTTTCGCTGTGCCAATGATTTGGAGAGAGCCAACAGATCATGTTAGTAATTGTTACTTTTGTATGGTGCCTCCAATTGTAAAAGGGCTAAATAAGAAGAAAAAGTTATCTGTGCACTATCCAAATATTCCATCGGCAATACGTCCAGTTCCTCATGGAGAGGGGCTACCAATTCCTAAAGCACCAGAATCCTTCGTGGTTGAGTCAAGTGAGGAAGAACCTGAAGCGTGTAGTCACGTGCAGTTGTAAGAGATAGCCCTTTCCTCGAATACAAGAGAAAAGCCAAGAGAAGCAAAACCGACACAAACTGAAGACAAAACTAGTGAGAATCCTAAGTATTAAAATGATTCAACTTAGCTTATGGCTATAATTTTTCTTGGTAATCCTATGCAATATATTATGCCATTTAGGCTTTGTTATGTAGTCAATATCACTTGCTTTATATTTGTGGAAAGACATCTATCTATATAATTATTGTGCATTATGTAGTCATTACGCTTATAGTAGAAAACTTTCCGTTTACAGAAAAACTAGAGCCAATTGACAAATTTCATTGTTATATTTGAACTCAGAATGTGAAATTCATTAAGAAATGGATCCTTTTGTTTCCAAAACTGGCAAAAAATAAAAATTTGTTGAACAGTGTTATCAATCAACTGCTGCACTGAGGAAAATCTATAATGAGGAAATTGGCAGGGTCTGCATCATGTTAGGCGTGATTTCCCTTACATTTTTGTTGCAGGTGTGGCCAAAAATATGACTTCTGGGAAACTCATTAAGCCAATCACACAAGCAGGAAATTACATTTTCAGGGGGTGTTCTGTATACTCTTTGTGCACAGAAAACCTCCAGGAAGCCATATTGCATTACATTTTAAAGAAAATGACAGCGCTGTAGATTGAAAAGAAAAGGTCATGTTTACGATTAATAACATTCAATTACAATATGACTTGAGTCACAATTGTATATGATATATATATATATATATATGAGATTTGTCAGAAAACCTTTCCTTTCCTTTCAGACTCAACATTTTCTATGGGACACTGTACTACAAAATACTCCCACAAATGTGGGCCATTGATTGCAAACAAGATTTGTTAGTTTGCACACACAAACATGTATTTTTCCTAACAAATCCATTCAAGACCATGTTGCAAAAATGAATACACCACAATGAAAGTCTTAGGAGCAAAGCTAAATTTTAGGCAACAAAATCATAATTACCGTATTTTCCGGCGTATAAGACGACTTTTTACCCCTTGAAAATCTTCTCAAAAGTCGGGGGTCGTCTTATACGCCGGTATACGGCATGCTGACACTTTTTAGGGGGGTGGTGCGGTGCCGCCGCCGCCCCCCCCTTCCAAGGGGCACTAAGTACAGGGGTGGGCAGGGGCTGCTGTTTCTTACCTGGCTCCGGTCCCACAACGATCCGGTCCAGGAAGCGCGGCTGCTCCTTCATTCGGTTCGGCTACTGGATGTTCGCGCGGCTGCTCGGCTCTGCCTCCTCACCAGTGATTGGCCGCCTGGCACACAGGCGGCCAATCACCGGTGAGGAGGCGGAGCCGAGCGGCCCCACGAAAATCGAGTGAAGGAGCGGCCGGTAAGTGTGCCGTACAGAGGTGCTGCTGCAACCACATATGCTGGCTGCAGCAGCACCATACTGGAACAGGGGTCAGCAAGTGTCATTGGTGTCAGTGGGAGGAATAGTGCCCCATCATTGGGGCATTATTCCTCCCACTGACACCAACGATGGGGCACTTTTCCTCCCCCCCACTGACACCAACGATGGGGCACTATTCCCCCCCCACTGACACCAATGATGGGGCACTATTCCCCCCCCCACTGACACCAATGATGGGGCACTATTCCTCCACCCCCCACTGACACCAATGATGGGATACTATTCCTCCCACTGACACCAATGTTGGGATACTATTCCTCCCACTGACACCAATGATGGGGCACGATTCCTCCCACTGACACCAAAGATGGGGCACTATTCCCCCCACTGATACTAATACTAATGATGGGGCACTATTCCTGCCACTGATACCAATGATGGGGCACTATTCCTCCCACTGACACCAATGATGGGGTGCTATTCCTCCCACTGACACCAATGATGGGGCACAATTCGTCGCTCTGACACCAATGATGGGGCACTATTCCTCTCACTAATACCAATGATGGGGCACTATTCCTCCCACTAATACCAATGATGGGACACTATTCCTCCCACTGACACCAATGATGGGGCACGATTCTTCCCACTGGTGTGCATTGGAAGAGGGGTAGTCTTATACTGTGAGTACAGCCCAAACACTACATTTTAACAGGAAAAGTAGGGGGTCGTCTTATACGCCCAGTCGTCTTATACGCCGGAAAATACGGTAACAAAAATGCAACTACAGGTAAGTCTATTTATTCATTAAACAGGTATCCAACAGACAGTTGATTATAAAAGGGTGTTACTTAACCAATTCAATACGGGGCAATTTTACACCTTCCTGCCCAGGCCAGTTTTCAGGTTTCAGTGCTCTCACACTTTGAATGAAAATTGCGCGGTCATACAACATTGTACCCAAACTAACATTTTTTAATTTTCTTCACACAACTAGAGCTTTCTTTTGCTGGTATTTAATCGCCGCTGGGGTTTTTATGTTTTGCTAAATTAACAAAAAAAGACCAAAAATTTTGAAAAAAAACACACGTTTTTCTTTGTTTCTGTTTTAAAAGTTTGCAAATAAATAATTGTTCTTCATAAATTTAGGCCGAGATGTATTCTGCTACATGTCTTTGGTGAAAATAACCCAAATTAGGATGTATTTTTTAGTTTGTAGGAAAGTTATAGAGTTCACAAACTATGGTATAGATCTGAATATTGATCAACCCTGAAGTACTGACAGCCAATCTAATTTCTTGAGGTCCAAGAATGTCAGAACAGTACAGATATCCCCCAAATGACCCCTTTTTGTAAAGTAGACAGTCCGACGTACTTCATAAGAGGCATGGCGAGTTTTTTGAAGTTGTATTTTTTTTGTCATAATTTTTCGGAAAAGGAAAAAATTTAAAAAATTAGTTTCACTATTTTTTTTTTACATATTGTCACCAGTGCAGTACAGCGTCATCATATAACTGGCATGGCGGTGATCAGGGACACTGACTGGTGACAGTATGAAAAAAAAATATATATTTTTTTAAATTTTTTTTATTATTTTTTATTATTATTATTTTTTTATTTTTTTTTCATATTTCACTCTGACCAAAGTAGTACAATGTTACCATAGTAACATTGTACTACTTTGGGGAAGTGATCAGTATTTTTTTTTTACACAATTACTTTGCTATAAGCAAGCATTTACCTGAATGACGTCGAATCATTCAGGGGTTTTTATTGGTTTTTTTTTGTGCTTAGTTGTGATTTGGCCACAGCTAATCACATGACATGTGCATGTGATTAGCTGTGACCATTCACAGCTAGACACTAGTATACAATGGATGGCATGAATCAAGCCATCCATTGTATACAACTGTCATGTGACCTGCTGTGATTGGTCACAGCAGGTCACATGGTACCGGCAACGGGGGCCGATACTCAGATCTGTCATCGGCCGTGTCCGAGGTGCACGGCCGGTGACAGATCGCGCTGCTGCGCTGCTCTGCAGGAGCGCGATCTGTGCATGTGCAGGAGGATGCCATATGGCGTCCACCCGGAACGCTGATGACATTTGCCGGCCGCCATTCGGCCATAGGGCGGGCGGCAAATGGTTAACAAAGAAAACCCTTCCCAATGTCAGCAATGGCACCACATGGAAGAGAAATGTCACAAGGCCTGAGACAGAAAATTTCTTTACACAAGAAAACTGAAAGCTACAAGAAGATCAGCACAGCTTTACTTATCTGTCAGAATACTGAAGCAAAAGTGGTACAACATTTTAACAAAGATGGAACTACAACCATCTCACAGAGATGTCCAGGCCATCCATGGAAATTAGCACCTCAGAAGGAGCATCTTTGGATGAGAAGGGTTGAAGAAAATCGCCATGCAAGTTCACTGCAGTTAGCTAAAGAAGTAGAAAGCCAAACTGGGGTGATTGTTTCCTGTGACACAATACGACATACACTGCAGAGGAATGACATGCATGGGTGTCATCCATGAAGGAAGCCTCTCCCAAAGCCCATGCACAAAAAATCCTGCCTGGAATTTGCCAGGGCCCATGCTGAAAAAGAAGAAGACTACTGGGACTCTGTACTCTGGAGTGATGAGACTAACATAAATGTGTTTGGAACTGATGGCTTCAAAACTGTATGGCATTGCAAAGGTGAGGAGCACAAAGAAAAATGCACAGTGCCTACAGTGAAAATGGTGGTAACAGTGTCCTGTGGGGCTGCATGAGTGCTTTTGGTGTCGGGGAGCTGCATTTCATTGATGGTATCATGAATTCACAGATGTACTGTTCTATATTGAAAGAAAAGTTGCTACCATCACTCCGTGCCCTTGGTCGTTGTGCATTTTTCCAACATGACAATGATCCAACACACACATTTAAGGCCACTGTTGCATTTCTGAAGAAGAACAGGGTGAAAGTGATTCAGTGGCCAAGTATGTCTCCTGATTTGAACCCAATCAAATATACATGGGGAATAGAGACAAGTTATATTATGTGTATCTAGGAAAGAATCCAGGCCTTTTTAAAGCAATCTACTGAGCTGGCCAGAAGTAACTCTTGAGGAAGTCTATTCCACATTTTCACAGGTCTTACTGTGAAGAAACCTTTCCGTATTAGGATATTAAATCTCTTTTCCCCCAGACATAAAGAGTACTCCCTTGTCCTCTGTGATGACCTCAGGGTGAATAACTCCACGTTCACTATATGAACCACTGATGTATAGTTGTGTTCAAAATAATAGCAATGTGTTGAAAAAAGTGAATAAAGCTCAAAATCCTTCTAATAGCTTTTATTTCCATACACACAAATGCATTGGGAAACCTACACATTCTATTCCAAATCAAAACATGAAGAAAAATATATCAAATTTGTGTTGTCTAAAAAAATTGAAGAAAAGTGAATATTAGACTGTTCAAAAAATAGCAGTGTTTGTATTCTTCTTTACAAACTCAAACATTCACTATATAAACTGAAAAATGTTTGAAGATTTTGCTTTCCTTTGAATCACTTAATTAATATTTAGTTGTATAAGCACTGTTTCTGAGAACTGCTGTACATCTGTGTTGCATGGAGTCAACCAACTTCTGGCACCTGTGAACAGGTATTCCAGCCCAGGATGATTGGACTACATTCTACAGTTCTTCTCTATTTCTTGGTTTTGCCTCAGAAACTGCATTTTTGATGTCACCCCACAAGTTTTCTATTGGATTAAGATCCGGGGATTCGGAACCCCTATTTCGAGGTTTCTGAGGGAGGGGAGGAGCCTAAACATGGCGGCGCCGGAGAGCACGATGTGAGTGCTCTCCGATAACCCACGAGTAGACCACCATGAGAACCTTTAAAGTTTGAAGAACGAAGCCCTACCTGAGCGAGGAGGTCCCCAGGGGGAGAGGGTGCCGGCGTGTTGAGGGGAGAGGACGGCGAGTGTGGATGCGGAGCTTCGGGAGGTGTTCGTGCCGCGGAGACCTGGGATCAGCTGTCGGGTTGCCGGGGAGACGGAGCAGAGTGGCGTGACCACGCTGGTTAGCCGCAAAGGAGCACTGGGAAGCAGAGGCGCCGGCCGGTTCCCTGACAAGTGCCGGCTCCCTGACAGGAGAGCAGAGACGCCGGTTCAACCTCCAAAATCAGCAGCACAGGAGTGGAAGGTGATAGAGCACACATACCTACAGGAGACCCTGCAGGAATCCCCCAGAGACATTGGCTGAGTGCGATGAGCGGACGGCTGGAGATCTGAGTCGACTCACTGGGTGAGGGAACAAGTGAAGGAGGGTGAGTCCATATGTATGAACCCACATGTAACTGTGTAACTGTGTTGAACTGTGGGAAGGACTGCTAATCACTAACAAAGAGAGAAGGGGGATTCCCAGGGGACTGGAAAAGTGAAAACAGAATGAAAAGGGAATGAGAAATTACTAAGTGGCTCCAGAAGAGACCTGGGAAAAGAAATAAGAAAATGAAGTGTTAAAGTGACAGAGACTGCTTAATATCAATACCCCAATATACAGCCTAAAGTTTCCCGCCGTTTAAAGAGCTAAACTAAGTGCAGAAGATATGAAGAATAAAAGCGTTAAAGGAAGTGGGCTTAAAGGGTCCCAGACGGGCTCAATTAAAAAATATACTTCCCAGGGTAATGCGACTCCAGAAAGGGCCTATAGTGGAAATGAAAAAGGGGAAATGGAAACTACCTTGGAAATTAGCCCTAGATTGTCAATAGGCCTGGATAGTAGTAGCCAACAGCGGACAGAAAACTTAGCGAGGAAAGATCTTGAAAAAGATTTACAAGTGTCGAATAAAAGAGAGATGGCCGTAATGTTTAAGGACTTGGAAAAAACTATTAAGCAAGAATTGACAAATATACGTCAGGATCTAGGGCATCTGCTAAAGAGAATGGAAGAAATGGAGGGAAACATCAACAAACATACCCAATTCATTTCGGACTTAGAAAAAAGCTCCGCTATGATGAGGAATACGCAGAAACAACTGCAGTATAAAATAGAAGTACAGGAGAACAGGTCTAGGAGAAGCAACTTGAGGATAAGAGGAATCCCAGATATCCTGAAAGGGGGAGAACTGCAAGAAAAAGTCTGTAAAATGTTAAACTCTATTATGGACAGACCTGAAACAGAGGTAATTAAACTGGACGGAGTCTTTAGATCAGGAAAGTCCCAACAAGGTAACGGGAAGGAAAAATCAAGAGATGTGATTGTTCAGCTGCAAAATTATGGAGATAAGGAAGAGATTTGGAGAAGGACTAAAGGTAGAACTTCTATTAACTATGGAGATATAAATATCCAGATTTTTCGGATCTATCGTACAAGACTTTGTGGAGAAGAAGAGCCTTGAGGCCTCTATTAGAGCAGATGAGATCAAGGAATGTCCATTATAGATGGGGTAACCCAGAGTGTCTGATCGGATGGAAGAACGGTGTTACAGCATATTTGAGATTTCCCGAGGACTTAAGAGACTTCTGTGACAGACTGGAATTGCAGAGAATGAGGATTAGTGGGTGGGAAACAGAGACTGAAATAGGCATTGGGGGAAAAGAAGTATGGCAGGAAGTAGGTAGGGGGGAGGTAGCGAGGAGTTAGTTGGGATAGTATGAGTTGTTTTTTTTTTTTTATCTCCTAACTTTCTCCCCAAATTGTACCGTTAAGGTTAAAAGATTTAAAGTAAGCAAGGGAATCTGTGGTGGTCGGAGGGTGGGTAAGTCGTACATGGGAGGAGTTCAACCCCAAGGTTTAAACAAAAAATCAAAGGTGGTATTTTCACCACAAATGATTGATAGGCAGTTAGAAGGCCTAAAAAGGGGGGGTGGGGGGGTGGAGGGAGTAGGAGGGGGGAGGGTGGGAGGGGATTAGTGGGAGAGGGGTGGAGGGATATGAGTAGAAAGATAAGAGGGATAGGGGGGGTCTTAGGGTTAAGTCTCTGCACGTTAGAATGGGGAATAAGAATATATCGATACAAGATCCATGGAAAACTTGCGATTTTTAACATATAATGTAAAAGGTTTGAACTGCCCAGGGAAGAGGTATAAAGTATTCAAGGAGTTGCAGCATAGAGAGGCTTCAGTGGTTTTTCTGCAGGAGACTCACCTAGAGATCAAGTCAAATGTAAAGTTGTACTCAAGAAATTATCCAACATGGTTCTGTGCTGATTCCCCGATTAAAAGAGCTAAGGGTGTAGCAATAGGGTTTGCAAAAAATATAAGGTGGGAGATTGAAGAGAGAGAAACAGACCCGGAGGGGAGATTCTTATTTTTGAAGGGAAGATTACAAGAACAGAAATTCACAATTGTGAATATTTATTGCCCAAATAAGAGACCAGAGGAATACCTGAAGGGAGTTTTGAGAAAAGTGTTGGCCTTTAAGGAGGGTCTTTTGATAGTGGCGGGGGATTTGAATTTTTGCATGGACCCACAAATGGACACGACATCATCTGTGCAGAGAGAGGGAAGGAGAGCTTTGAAAACTCTGAAGGGTGTGATACATGAATGTAAATTAGTGGACATTTGGAGAGTGACACATGGAAAACAGAGAGACTATACATACTTCTCCAGTGCCCACGGGATGTATTCCAGATTGGACTACATACTAGTTGACCATCAACTTATAGAAAGGGTGGACAAAATAGAAATAGAAGCGATGTCTCTCTCTGATCATGCTCCGGTTTCATTGAAAGTGAGGTGGGGGAGATGTTCGCCCGGAGGGATAGGATGGAAGTTGAATGAGGCCCTCCTTCTAGATCAGGAGGTGGATCAGAAAATTAGAGAACAAATCAAAAGATTTTTTCAGGAGAATGAGACAGGGGAGGTGTCGGTGGCCACAGTGTGGGAGACCCATAAGGCCTACATAAGAGGTATATTGATTGCGATTGGGGCAAAAAAGAAAAGGGAAAGAAGAGAGAAACTTACTGGGCTGTTAAAAGAAATAAGTGATTTGGAGCAGGTACATAAAAGTAAAAGAACAGAAGAGATAAGACAGAAGGTAGTAAAAAAGAGAGAAGAACTGGGGTTACTGTTGGAGGAGGAGAAGAGAAGAGTCTTTAATAAAGTTGCTAGTGAGAGATATAGATGGGCAGATAGACCAGGTAAATATTTAATGAGAGCCTTGAGAAAAAAGAAAAACAGGAATTATATAGAAAAAATAAGAAATCCTAAAGGAGAACTGGTTTATTCTACCAAAGAGATTACTAGGGTGTTCAAAGAATACTATAGTAAGTTGTATAATATTGCCTCCCAAGACCTAGTAAAAATAAGTGGTAAAGAGAGTAGAGAAAAAAGAAGAGTGTATTTTAAAAATGCAGGACTACCGAAGTTAAGTGAGGATCTATTGAATTCCCTTGATATGGAAATCATGCAGGAAGAAATAAAAAGTGCATTAAAAAGTACCATAAATGGGAAGAGTCCAGGCCCAGATGGTTATACAGTAAGGTACTATAAAAAATATGGCGATTTGTTACTACCAAAAATGGAGAAATATATGAATGCCCTGGGAGGGGAGATGGAGATGAGGCGGGAATCTTTGCAGGCCCATGTGGTACTAATTCAAAAGGAGGGGAAGGATGCTTCTCAATGCTCAAGTTATAGACCAATATCACTTTTGAACATCGACACAAAGTTATACGCAATGGTCCTAGCAAATAGATTAAAAGATCTAATGCCAGATTGGATCCATGCTGACCAGGTGGGATTTGTGCCAGGGAGAGAGGGTAGAGACAACGGTCTGAGAACTCTGTTGCTTATCCAGAAGGCCAGGAAGGGGAAGACGCCGGTAGTGGTGCTTTCGATAGATGCTGAAAAAGCATTTGATAGAGTTAACTGGAGCTTTATGATGAATACTCTGGAGACTTTAGGTGTGGGAGCAAGAATGAGGGAGTGGATAGGAAAGTTGTACAGAAAACCTTCCGCGGTCATTGTGGTTAATGGGGAGAGGTCAGAAACTATAGAAATGTCAAATGGAACTAGACAAGGATGTCCACTGTCCCCATTGTTGTATGTGCTGTCGCTGGAACCTTTGCTGGCAACAATTAGGAAAAATATAGATATAACAGGGGTGCAGATAGGAGGGGAAGATCATAAAGTGGCAGCTTTTGCAGATGACCTGTTGTTTTATGTGGGAAATCCGAGGATAACACTTCCCAACTTAATGAAGAGCTTAAAGGAATATGGGGAGTTATCAAACCTGAAAATTAATCCATCAAAAACTGAGATTTTAAACGTTAATCTCCCAACTAGCGAAAAAGAAAAAATACAAAAAGAATTCCCTTTTATATGGAAAAACAGAGAGATAAAGTATTTAGGGGTTAAATTATCTGCCTCACTTACGAACTTATATAAGCTAAATTATATCCCACTCTTAAATGAGATTAAGGAGGAACTGAGGAAATTGGGAAGAGGTAACCCGTCTTGGATAGGGCGTATAAATCTGATAAAAATGGTAATTGTACCAAAAATTTTATATAAATTTCAGATGGTCCCAGTTAAAATCCCGGATGTATTCTTTAAAGTAATAAAAAAGATGCTAACAAGATATATATGGAAAAACAAAAAACCTAGATTATCATACGACCTGCTGAGTAGAAATAAGGAGAAGGGACTGCCTGACATTAAGAGATACTATAGAGCTGTAATCCTAGTGAGAACATATGACTGGACACATAACCCGGAGGGGAAAAGATGGGTTGGGATTGAGAATGAATTAAGCGGAACTACCCTGAGTAAAAGTATATGGGTCCCAGCAAAATATAGAGGTTTAAAAGATTCCACGAGTGTTTTCACATTAAATGTTTTAAAGGTGTGGGATAATTTGCACAAATATATGAAATGGGATTTCAATTCACAATTAATATCACTTAGGAACACAGATTTTTTTCCCCCAGGTAGGGAGGAGAGTATAGGAAAATGGTTTAAAAAAGAGGATATTCAACTGAAAGATGTTATGGATGGACAGCAGTTGAGATCACTTATGGATTTGAAAAAAGATAAAAGAGAACTTTTTATTAAAATAGATGAATGGAGATATCACCAATTAAATCACTTTGTTAGAAATCTTCCGAAACCTTTGAGAATGAGAAAGGATTGGAACTCGTTTGAGAGGTTGTTGGATGCACGTGGAGAAGGGAAACGGGGCACAGCTAAGGTATATAAGATTCTCACTGAGTTAGTCACACACACAAAGCCAATGTATATAGCAAAATGGGAAAGAGATTTGGTAATAGAGATAGATGAGGATAAACAAGGGAAAATATATAGAAATATAGAATAAATCTATATAAATATATAGATTGATACACGAGAATATAAGTATGAGAGAGGTGGAGGTAAATTATAAATGTTTATCGAGATGGCACATTGCACCGATCGTGGAACACAAGATGAATGGGGAAAAGGTTCCAGAGTGTTGGAGGGGATGTGGAAGAATAGGTACCTTATATCATCTATGGTGGGAGTGCCCAATGATACAAGCCTTCTGGGTGAAAATAGTCCAATTAATTGAGATAATCACTGGGATAAAAATAGGATTGAACCCAGAGGTGTGTCTATTACATAGTACAGATCAACCAGTAAATAGATATAAAGACTCCGGTGTATGGCAATACCTGAATGCGGCAAAAGGTCTGATTCCTAGGTTTTGGCATAGACCAGAGATACCGAGGGAGGAGGATTGGGTAGAAAGAACAAATCAGACGTGCAAGATGGAGAAATTATATTACATGCAAGAAGACAAGATGGGGCTATTTTATAAGAAATGGAGGAAATGGGAAGATTTTGTAGCAAGATCCATGAAGTAACAATTTAGGAAGAGGAGGAAGAACTTGTATATTCTATCTGGGAAAAAAAAAAAAAAGTCATTAGAACTATGCAGAGGGGGAGGGTTTATTAATGGGGAAATGGAGATATTTTAGGGGGTGGGTGGGTTTTAGGAGTGGGTTGGGGGTCTTTGAGGGAACAAATTAGGGGTAGAAAAGTATTTAAGGGTTTGGAAAATGTTTTTTTTGTAAATGAAATTGATGAAGAAATGTGTATATTATATGGAAAATAAATAAATATTTAAATTAAAAAAAAAAAAAAGATCCGTGGATTTGGCTGGCCACTCCATAACGTCAATCTTGTTGGTCTGGAACCAAGATGTTGCATGTTTACTGGTGTGTTTGGGGTCGTTGTCTTGTTGGAACACCCATTTCAAGGGCATTTCCTCTTCAGCATAAAGCAGCATGACCTCTTCAAGTATTCTGATGTATTCAAACTGATCCATGATCCCTGGTATGCGATAAATAGGCCCAACACCGTAGTATGAGAAACATCCCCATATCATGATGCTTGCGCAACCATGCTTCACTGTCTTCACAGTGTACTGTGGCTTGAATTCAGTAACAATCTTACTTTCATCAGTCCACAAAATGTTGCGCCATTTCTCTTTAGGCCAGTCAGTGTGCACTTTGGCAAATTGTAACCTCTTCAGCACGTCTTTTTTTCAACAGTGGGACTTTGCGGGCGCTTCTTGCAGATACCTTGGCTTCACATAGGCATCTTCTAATTGTAACAGTACTCACAGGTAACTTTAGACCTTCTTTGATCTTCCTGGAGCTGATTGTTGGCTGAGCCCTTGCCATTTTGGCTATTCTTCTATCCATTCGAATGGTAGTTTTTTGCTTTCTTCCACGTCTTTCAGGTTTTGGTTGCCATTTTAAAGCATTTGCGATCATTTTAGCTGAGCAGCCTATCATTTTCTGCACTTCTTTATATGTTTTCCCCTCTCCAATAAACTTTTTAATCAAGGTACGCTGTTCTTCTGAACAATGTCTGGAACGACCCATTTTCCTCAGAATTTCAGAGAGAAATGCACTGTAACCAGCATGTACAACATTTGCTGCCTTCCTTCCTTAAATAAGGGCAATAATTGCCACCTGTTTTTCAAAGAATGAATGACCTCACTAATAGAACTCCACACTGCTATTATTTTGAACATGCCTCTTTCATTTAGTCATTCAATTACACAGAATCAGCAGCATGCATGTCATGACTGTTGGGTCTGTTAGATTTCTATTACTCTACTATACCTGCTAGTAAATTATTTGCCATGTAGAAATACCATTTCTACCAAAAACAGTGATTGATCAGGTTAGTGATGTCTGACTGCTATTATTTTGAACACAACTGTATTTATGCATGTTGATCATATCCCCGCTCAATCTCCTCTTCTCAAGAGATAATAAATTCAGCACCACTAATCTTTCCTCATAGCTGAGCTCCTTCATGCCTCTTATCAGTTTGGTAGCCCTTCTCTGCACTTTCTCCAGTTCCCCAATATTCTCTTCGTCAATTGGTGCCCAAAACTGAACTGCATATTCCAGATGAGGTCTTACTAATGATTTGTAGAGTCGATACCTCTTTTAATACAAAAGAGGATTTTGCTCGATTTAGAAACCGCAGCTTGGAATTGTATGCCATTATTAAGCTTATGGTCTACCAAAACTCCCAGATCCACCATTGATTCCCACAGTTGTACCCCCCCCCAGTATGTATGATGCATGCATATTCTTAGCCCCCAAGTGCATAACTTTACATTTATCAACATGAAACCTCATTTGCCACATAGTTGCCCAATTAAATAGTGCATTGAGGTCGGCTTGTAAGTTGGAGACATCCTGTCAGGACGTTATTCCATTGCAAAGCTTGGTGTCACCTCCAAAGACTGAAACGGTATTTTACTGATTTTTCCAAGCCTGTAGACTTTACCTTGCCCATTAGCCATGTGTGGGGAACTGTGTCAAACCCTTTTTCAAAATCCAAGTATACCATGTTAATTGAACAGGTCTATAATTACTTAATAGCTTTTGATCCTTTTTTAAATATAGGCACCACATTGGCCTAAACGCCAATCCAGTGGTACTATGCCAGTCACTAAAGAGTCCCTAAAATTAGAAACAATCCCTTTGAAATGACAGAGCTCAATTTTTTAAGTATCCGTGGGTGTATGCCATCTGGTCCAGGTGCTTTATTCACCTTTATTCTGTCTAAATTTTGTAATCTAAGTTATATTTTACCCTTACTTTCATGTAATGAGCTAAAAAATGTTCTATAAAACTCAGTTTTGTCAAACTTTTGGAAATTGTTCTTGTGTTTGTTGATATATTGATTAAAATTGTACTTCTCAAAAGGGGTGTACTCATTTATGCTGAGCACCATATATACACTATATTGACAAAGTATTGGAATGCCTGCCTTTACACGCACTTGAACTTCAATGGCACCCCAGTTTTAGTCCGTAGGGTTCAATATTGAGTTGGTCCACCATTTGCAGCTATAACAGCTTAAACTGCTCTGGGAAGGCTCTCCACAAGGTTTAGGAGTGGCTCTATGGGTATGTTTGACCATTTTTCCAGAAGTGCATTTGTGAGGTCAGGCACTGATATCGGATGAGAAGGAAGAACTTATTGCACAGGAGACAACCTATCACAGTACTATGCTTGAATTCACTGAGCTCCTGAGAGTGACCTATTCTTTCACAAATGTATATATATATATATATATACATACACACACACACATATATATATAGGAGGCGGCACTGATAGGCTGCACTGATGAGGCAGTACTGGTGGGCACTGATGTGGAGGCACTAATGATGCTGCACTGATATGTGGCACTGATAGGCAGCATTGACAGGCATAGATTGGGAGCACTGTTGAGAACTGGTGGGCAGCACTGTTGGGCACCACTTCTGAGGAATGATGGGTAACACTGCTGGGCACTGATGGGCAGCACTGTTGGACACTGATGGGCAATTTTGGGGCTGCACTCATATCAGTGCCCTGATAATCAGTGCCCTGGTTATCAGTGCAGATGTCTCCTTGACAGTTGCCCGTTATCAGCACTTTCCTCACGCTGTGACAGCGTAAGGAAAGTACTGCCGAAAAACGGCAACTGTATTTATATGGTGGTCAGCTGTGATTGGACACAGCTGATCATGTGTCACTGTGAGTGACCTTTTACCATGTCATGTGATCAGCTGTGTCCAAAGGACACAGTGATCACAGACAGCACTGGGTGAACGCCGCTGGGGGCGAGTTCTGAGAGGACATCATATGATGCCCTCCCAGAACTGGATGGCCGCACTGTAACCATCATTTGGCTATAGCATGGTAGGGAAGTGGTTAATGTTCAATTTCAGAACAAATGGACTCTTTCAAAATAAAAACCAAATTCACTGTTAGAAATTCGTTTTTTTCAATAAAGAAAAATCCATCCTGCTCCTTCAAATTTTCTCAACCCTATTGAAAATGAACTTCAATTTGACTCCCCCTAAATATTACAAAATCTGACAAATGTTAACAAAATGGAAATTTTATAACAAAATTCTGGTAATGGATCAGTAAATGCAGAACTGGACGATTATGCTGTCTCTTGGATCCGCAGTTTTGGATTGGGACTTTCTGGGATATGACCATTCAAATCAAAGTTTTTATTATTGCAATGTTTAGAAAGAGTGTCCATATCCATACTGTCTGACTGGCAAGATTTGTCAATTAATTTAACAAACTATATATCACTTTAAACATTACACAACTTGTGGATGTAGCCTAATGTACATGTTTTCAATGTATTGTGACCATGCAGTGGTTTCAATAAAGTGCCAAATATTCTACCGTGCACACAAATGTAGGTTAGCCTTCTCCATGTACAGTACAATTATTTTCTCAGCTATGTAAAAATGAATGCCAAATATTTGTCCAGAAGTGTTGAAAATGTAGTAAACATAGTTAAATCCCTCAAATACATGCAAGGATGTTTAAGCTTTATCAAACAGAAGAGAATGTACAACAGCTTCACAATCCTGTACAGCAGATTTTACAAATCAACTCCTTTGTCTAGTAGCGGGCGAGTTTAGTTCAACCAGAGATGAATGGAACACCATTTATATACAACACAGGGACAATAATGTGTCAGTATAAACTCATACAGCTGAAAACAAATGCATAATATCCTGTTAGTAGACAAACTCATGCGGACACATGAGAACTACTTCTTTAAAAACTGTAAACATTTAATATATGTGTTCCCGTGCAAAGATTAGCTTTTGACAGAGCCATCTTAAGGTTTCTCCAGGTGATTTGACTGTGTTAGGCAAACCTTTGCTGTGCTTTGTGTACATATTTTTCCTCTTATCTTATGAAAGGCTCAAGGGAGTCTACAGAAGTTACACCAGAAGCTATGAATGACCTCACAGTTGAACATCCCCACACATACTTACATTACTTATCCACCACACATGTTTCTACTGAGTTACATAAGAAGCAATTTCTAGAGAAAGTAAAGCTAGATATATTTACTGGCATACAATTCTCAGCATTGTGTGACTTCCAGATGCTTGGAGGACATGCCTAACAGAAGCTGCAAATCTGTACTTGATCAGGCTTTGAGAAGTCCCTGGCATAGGCTGTGTTCTGTTTTAGGCTACAGTCTATAGTTGAGTAACAATGCAACACTCGTTTATTTTGCAAAAGGAGTTGTAATGGTGACTTTAACTTTGTATCACCCAGGTATAAAGCAAAATATGACCTCTGAGGAAATCAGGAAGAAGAGAAAATTAAAATAGTAGGCAACAAAATTATATTGTGGCCATATTTCACCTTCCCTGTGAGAACTGAATGTTCTTGTTTGTCTTCCTCTGAGGCAATCATTTTTTTAGCCTAGCTATTTATGTAACTTTATTAAAAAGGCAGCCTGCAAAAACTTGTGCGGCAAGGGGGATTTATTTTAAAATCTTTGCTACTTCATTTCCGACCTGCATTTATTAAGTTGGACTTTGTGTTTCATACATATTCACATGTTCGTGAATGCAAACGCCACCAAAAATACAGATACAGTACTACCTGTATGCTTAAACCGAAACTTACTGCATCTGAGCAACACAAAGCAAAATCGCTTTTTAATTCATTTTTTTAATATTCAAAGCAGACTTTCCCATCCATCCATGTCTCTAGGCTTTATTTTTTTTTTTTGAGATTTCACTTTGAAACCCCCCCCCCCCCTAGCATTTCTGACCATGGCCATGTCACATTTACTTCCTGGAATCCATCTGCCCTTAGCTTAGGTGTGCAAGCAGCAGAGTTTTTCTTAAAAAGAAACAACAGAGAGAGAGGGCGCACCAGCCTAGTGCATTATCCAGAGCAGTGTTTCTCAACCTTTTTTCGGTCAAAGCACCCTTTATAATTATGGACAGTCCCGAGGCACCCTTTAAAATTATGAACAGTCCCTAGGCACCCTTTAAATTTATGGACAGTCTTCAGGCACCCCATTCTAAAATAGGGTGCCTGAAGACTGTCCACAATTTTAAAAGGGCACCCATTCTAAAATGTGAAAAACTATTCGAATAGTTTTATATAACGCAGCAATATTCATACATTCAGTACACCCAACATTAGAGATTATTTGTTCTTCCAAAGCAAATATACACTTTTGCACATGGGTACTGACTTGTATTCCAATGTTTCTCTTCTCCCTCAGTTTTTCTCCATCACTGAGTAAATGTGACCCCAGCACTGATGGAGGGGGCAGGGGACGGTCAAACTAGGATGCTGTGCACGCAGCTGACATCCTGCTTATCAAATGATGATGTTATTGGCTGTCAGGACGTTGGCGGCTAAAGGTCATAATGAAGCACAATAAAAACCTGTGACTTTGTGAAACTAAAAGGCAGGCTTATTCCACCCAGTGACTTGTATAAAAGTTTTGGTCAATTTTTAGACATCTTGCCAAGGCACCCCTGAAGAAACCTCAAGGCACCCCAGGGTGCCTGGGCACCCTGGTTGAGAAAGGCTGATCCAGAGAATATTTAATAAAAACTACTCACAAGATTACACACTCATCATGCCGCTCATCCATGGCCAAAAGGAACCATAGGACAGACATGGGGTAGCCACGCTAGGGTTCCTGAAGGCTAACACATTCCTCAGAGCATGTGATTTGTTGCAAATTACTTCATTTGTGCACAGGAGACTTTTCTGTTTGCTGTAGGAGAGTGTTCTTAGCTGAGAATGCTGAAGCATGCTGAAGCTAAAATATCACCTCTACTGAAATCACACCACACTGAAATCGCAATGGTATTCACATAAAAACACATGCATAAATCGCAATGCAATTTCAGCATGCATACTTGTGAACCAAGTGACTTTCAGCAACTGAAAAATAAATATTTTATCAAATAAATAAATAATAGCAACCAAATGTGCAAGATGCAACAACGTCAATGTCTCCAAACAGATTTATTGTACATGAGTTCTGCAGTTCAGACTTCTGAAGGTCAATATTTTACACAGGTTTCACAGGTGCTGTCTAGGGATTGCTAGAGAAATGTGATATGAGAGAGACAACAATAAAAAGCTTACTAAAGCCTTTATGCACAAATACTGTTAAGGAGGGATAGAAAAATGTGTTAGAGGACATAGAGAAAGGAATGGTTTTTGTTACTTTACAGACCAATTCTAGCCAGCTGTTTTAGATAAACCAGGGGAGTCTCAGAGCCTCTAGTTCAATGATATTCATGTCATCAATGAAGGGGTGAATGGGAACTCTGCATTTTGAAGCATACGTATGTACAAGCAAATCACTGAAGGGTAGCTTACTACTATTGTTCATTTTGGAGAGGGATGTGGTATGGCCATTTGTTCAGCCAATGAGAACAGTGATCGGGCTATTTATGCCCAAAAGTGTGAAACATTATTATGCTAATAGGATATTCTGTTTACCAATCCAAAATGTAAGACCATAAAGGTATTACATTGTTTTTACATTTAAATAAACTGTATTATGCTATAGATCAGTGTTGTCCATTTGAGAGCATCAACAATGCTGAACTGCTGCCTGCACCTTTTGAGGGCATGTCCCCTCTTCCTGGAGATGTGAGAAAGGGGGGTCACATCCCTAAACTGCGTTGTCCTGGCAACCCCAGCCTGTCAGAAGAATCCACTGTTAGGAGCCTGCATGCAACCCACTGTGAGAGATTGTGAGGAATACTTTCAATTTTCCCAGCCTGTCAACACCCACTCGATTGGAATCAACTTGGAGTAGCAGGCTATGTACAAAGAACTTCTCTGATGTGGTAACAAACCAGTACAACTTTTTCTGGATTTTATTTTATTTCATTCTGTTAAAGTGTGTACCTACTCTAGATCATGCATTTCCTCATGTCTTCATTTCTTTTGCATGAAAAATCCTCTTTAAATGAAATGCAACTGTTCTGTGCACTGTGTTATATAGCAGTGTGCCATGCTTTTGAAGTGTACTGTTTCCTGCATCTTTTGTGTGTTTTTTTTTAAATTGCAACTTCCATTATAGTCAAAGGTAGCACACCAAAAACGCATGTTATTATTAGTGGTTATTTTGCAGCAAATGACAATTTTTCCCAGGTGCCTGAGGGGAGGAAAATGTACACAAAAGTCATTATGCGTTGCACTGATTTTTAGTGCAACACATTAAAAGCACAATGAAAACGTGACATGCATTTCTTAATGCATAGGAATAAAATGCAACAGAGGAATAAGCTGCTACATTAATTTCTGGATCATACTGTATTTACATTCTGTGCCATAATAATACTTAGAATAACTTTCCTTAAAGAACAAATTAAGTAGAACCTATGAACATAAGGCTGTGTACAAGGACTCTTGTACACACATACAAAAAAAGTAGCCATTTATCCCTGGACTCACAAGACTGTTTAATTTTTAAGGAAACTTTAAGTTGGTTTTCTGACAGATAATATTATTATTATTATCATTATTATCATTAATATTATGAATTTACTGTTTGCGCACTACAAAATCAGGGAAGATATTAGAGTTACAATACAACTGTAGACTAGAGGGCTAGGAGGGCCCTGCTCGTAACAACAACCTAAAGGGAAACAGCAAGTGATTCAAAAGGTAGAAACTGTGTTGAGGTGAGTTGTTTGTGAATATAAAATTTCTATTTAGCTAGAGGCAGGATAAGCTTGCCTGAAGAAGTGAGTTTTTTTGAATTGCTTAAGGCAGACAGTAGGAGATAGCCATATAATCTTAGGTTGGAAGTTCCAGAGAATGGCAGAAGCTCTGACAAAAGTCTGTTACAGGACATGAGACGGGGTGACGAAGGAAAGAACAGGATGATCTTGAGAGAAGATAAGGAGGCAGTTTGGTTGATATTTTGAGAGGAGGTTGATGATGTAGATTTTGGCAGAGTTGTGGATACCTTTTGAAAGTTATATTGTTGGGCAACAGGAAGACAATAGAGGGATTGTCAAAGAGGAGTGGCAGACAGAGGGGTTGGATCTGGAAGCTGATTCATGATAGGCTGGAGGGGGATAACCTGTGTTAACTGCTGGCAGCAAAAAAAAAAAAAAAACATACCGACATTGGCTTTCACACAGGCCCCCTAACCTCGCTCCCAAAACAACATTCTTCACCTGACAGATAATACCAATGCCTTAGGAAACGGATCCTTAAAAAAAAATTTGGCCAGTATATCCGAGTTCTGAACTAATGCTATATTATTAGAAATGATTTCTAACTTTCAGATCGCAACTTAGAATGGCACCAAAGAAGCTTCACATCACCTTGGGTAAGCTTCACATTCTGTAGAGCATAACATGGCATAAGATGACTTTGGCCATGGTGCAGGTAGAAAAAAAAACTTCTACACTTCTGCTTGGCGCCGCGTCAGGAGTGTTGGCTAAAGGGTTTTATATTATGTGTTCTAGGTTATGAGATATGAGAATACTGTACTTTTTTTTTCCTAATTATACACACTGTAGTGGAAATGTATAAGAGCTTATACTGGAAAATAGATCAGCAAGAAATTGGTGGGTTTGGATTATATAGAATTAGTTTTTACAGGCAATGATAACATTCCTCATGCATCTGACCGACTGCACCAATATATGATCTACTAATTTTTCTTGCTGTACTCAAAGAAATATATGCAAAAAATAAATATATTATGCCAATTGAAGATCCCAAAGGTTTTAGAAAGTGCTGTTTGTGGCTCTTTCTCCGGACTAGTATATTATTAATAATTAGTAACTTACTAGTATAATTAGTACATTTCTATCTGTCAGAGATTTGCAGACAGTAGACTGGTGGATCAAGGGGGCAAGATGGTAAGCGTAAAATTTAGACTACACACATCTTTTTTATCCATATAACAGGTATAGGTGAAGTTGCCCTTTATCTGGGGTTTATCTGCATTTTTCACTTTTTTTTTAATTTTCGGATACTACTTTTACTGAATGACACGATGCATTTGCAACAGTCTAATACAGAAGTTTGGTCCTTGTGGAAAGATGTTATCCTTGCAGCATTAACAGCAAGGACTAAGATATAGGTTACCTATATTCTCTAGGGGGATATAACTGTTACATAATATTTTAATTCTGAATAGAAATGCCACCATGAAACTTAATTATCACAAATAGCTTCAGCAGAGAAATTATCCAGTTACACATAGTTTTGTAAATAGGTCAGTTTAGAAGGTAAATACGATATTCCTAACTATGCAGATACCTAAACCATGTACTGTGAAACAACACACAACCTGGGTCAAAGATTATTTTCATTACTCTCCACTGTCTGGCATAAGCTATCTGCTAATTATGGGCTGGATATAGTGTACATAGGTCAATCTTTGCATACAACAAAGCACCAGGCATCAATCCGTTAAAAAAGAAAAAAACAAATCTGTGACCCAGACAGCTGGTTTAAGGTGTGGGCAAATATTGCCAAATACACAGTATTTAATAATTCCACTACAATTTAAAAATTTCTCATCCTCTGGATATATTTTCTTACACACAACTAAGGAGGCAGTGGATCCGAAAAGACCACTCCCTGACCACTTTATACTGACCTCTCCTCTGCTCCCTTGACACTCCTTTCTGTGCTACAGGCAAAAATAACCAGTGCCAGAGCTCAGAGCAAATGGTGGCTTTAAACCCTCTGTCTAAGGACAGTGGTTCAGTATTAACAGGCCAGAAAGTAGTTCTGAGGACTGCTTCACAGGAGGCTGTTACATGTTTCCCAATACCTGAAAAGACAGGCATTTTGCAGTTATGGCTACAAAGGAGAGTGCAAGGGAGGCAAGTATAAAATGGTCAGGGACTGGGCATTACAGTTCTCCTCAAACATCCCATACACTAAACGTGATCACCACAATACTCTAGAAGCTTAAAATAAATACCACCATGCAACTAGAGGGAGCTTTTATTTGGTTCAGTGCAATTACACTGTCTCTGTCTCATAAAGGGAGTGCACTGCTTTCAGAGTTGAATTGTGATAAGCCAATAAGTGAAACCACTGTGTGCCAATACAAATAAGAAAGTAGAAATCATGTATGTAGTGAGACTTTATTCAACCTCCTATACTTTCTGGCCACTGAACATGGCATTCCAGGGGCAGCCACATACCAGTATGCTCAGCTTGCTTGGCTTATAGGAACATGGACAACTACAGATGACACTACACTAAGCTAGATTAGCTGACCAATCATACAGAGATGAGCACTGCAGTACACAGTTTTTGATACAATGCTGGTTTATTTTTGTGATACACAAGATGCAATCAAGATACATAATCAGCACAATCATTGAAAATGTCTCACATATATGGTATCCCTTACTCAGGAGGAGAAGCAGAATGTTTTAGTGTAAAATTTTAAGTATGCCTATGCTGTGTGTGAGAAATATCATAGTATGTTAACAACTTTGTGTAAAAAAATTCATATCATTTTCAAAAAACTTATAACAAAAAAACCCTAAATCTTTCAAAGACTTACAATGCCTCTTAAGAAATACCTTTGGTTGTTTACTCTCCAAAATGTGATCATTGTGTGGATGTTTCTACTTTCCTGGTACTCCATGACAGAAAAAATTACATTTTCATTTTCTTTGTTTATTTTCCAAAAACATGTGGCAACAAGTATGATCTTCAAAAGTCTTACCATATCTCTAAAGATGTTGGTGGGTCTAATAGGCAAAATGGGATCATTTTGTTCACATTTTCCTGCCCTGGCACTTCATGGCCTAAAGAACTGTGAAAGCTGGTCTGGTAATTAGATACATGATTTATGCTCCTTGGATTTTGGGCAGCTAGGCTGCAAAATAAAGCCTTTACATATGTGGCATTCTCACACTTTGGAGAAGTAGAAAAATATGTTTTTGGGATGTAATTCTATGTATCCCTATGTTGTGTATCAAAAATAACTTGTAGCTTTGTAAAACAAAAAAAACCTTTGTTATCTTTTTTTTTGCCATGTGGACAACATATTTAACCTTAGAGTGAAACTAACAGTTTGATGCTTACCTTTCCAATGGTCTCTCACTGGCATCTTCTCCTGTGTAAAGATTTTTAGTAATCTTCATTGGCCGGTAGAGGTTGAGGTTACACCTGCGCAGGAACTAGTCATTCTGCCACACAGGGATTGGGTTGGAGGCTGTAAGCTGAGCTGCGCATGCATAGCTCAGTTTACATTGTAGGAAATGGTAAGTTGGTAAGTGTATTTTACTGCAGAAGAGACACTGCATGTCTCTTTTACAAAACAAGGCCTACCTGTTCACAGTATGTAACAGCAGATCTTTAGTTCTAGTTAGTAATGCTGAAACTTTTGGCCTGGCTAACTACTTCTTAGTGGTCAAGGCCAAGCAGCAAATGTAAGATCAGCCTACATACTGTTAGAATTAAGAATATTTCCGTTAGAATTTGTTTGTTACCCAAGACTTTTTTGGCTGACCATATCAACCATACCACATTCTAAATGTAATTTTCCTAGACAGGATGACATATGAAAGCAAACATGACTAGCTTCTGGGTGACACCCCTCCCTTTTCCTTAAAACACCTTGTCAAATTGAGCCCTCACTAGCTTTAGACTGCTGTGCATTTTTATATAGACACAGAATAGACTCACATGTTGGTTGTCTCAAACAATATTACCTACAAGAAATATATAGCTTCAATCTCACATAATTATAGCATGTGCACTTACAGTTGGTTGATAGTTGTAGATTACAAAAGATAAGAAAAAGTATTACTTTTAACTATACATCCACTGATATACAAATTCCATCCTGTATTTTAACATTTATACCATCTAATAAAATGAGAAAGATATTTAATTTAATGCATAATTTCTTTTCATTACTACCAGATACATAAATTAGACTCAAATTAAGTTTTTTAAGAGAATGAATCCCAGATTACAATGCATAAGAAGTTGTTTTTGTGCATTACAATGCTATATTGAGCCAGCTAACTCTATAGGGAAATTAAACACAATTGCTTTTATTTCAAAATTCTTTATCTAGAAATTCCACAGGAGAAGACAATGCAAATCAGTATCAAACATAAACGCCATGTGTACAGAATGGTGCTTTGAGTGAGGTAGTATACATTAATAAAGATAAATATATATCTGATGCTCTAGGCTCCTCCTCTTCTCAGTGCGCTCCCATAGGAACCTGCTGAAACCTTATCCGGGCTGTGTGCATTTACTGACACACACAAGACAGCTTGGCCTGCCCTTGCTCCCTCCTCACTGGACTTGATTGACAGCAGCAGGAGCCAATGGCTGTCAGTAAGTCCCTGTGTGCAGAGGGAGAGAGGAGAGTAGACTGCAGCCGGGCACAGTGCTGGATTGATCCAGTAATCAGGTAAGTGTTTAGAGGGGGAGGGGGTACAGCAAGTCCTAAAATGTTTCTTGCATGCAGTAAAGTAAAAACATGTTTTAGCTTTAGAACAACTTTAAGTGTGTATGTGCAAAACATTACTAGGGTAGTCCTAGCATGAGAACTTAGGGACAAACATTGGACATGACTCCTAAGGGAACTGTAAGGTAGTGCCATCTTTACACAAGATTTATCTTTCTTTTCCACCACTTGTATTTTAATTCCTACTGCAGGTAGGAATAAACTGGATATTTTCTGGTTAAAACATTTGAGCCTTTAGCTGGTCATATAGTCAAGCTAAGACAGCAGACATCTTATCACGTTCTTGCACCTGTAAAACCAGTGTTGCCATTATCAAAAAATGAACAGTGGCAGCCTTAGTGCAGCAATATCTCCATCCTATGTGTAAGTGATAACCATGGCAGCAGCCACTCACCCTGCACCAAACTTGTTTTCCTTCCTCACAGAACAGCTGCTCCCATTTTTTAAGGGATAGAGGTACATTCCTGCTATCATTGCCTTGTATCCTTAAACTTAAAGCACAAATAAAGGCTGCTTATCCAGCATTGTTCAGTAATAACGAGTCTCTGAAGTATTGCAATATTCTCTAATATCATTAAGCCATGCTCTCACAGACAAAGACACAGGGCACAGTGGAAGGGCTTGTACAGTCTAAAGTGTCATGCCCAACTGCTCTGTTGGTTCTCCTGTAATGCCATGCATGAGGCGTATGGACTGGGATGAGTCAGTGGTAGACAGTGGGCAGAGATCAGTGTTGTCTAGCTGGTGGGGACGGAAATTGCTAGGATTGGTGTTTCTAGGAACTTCCTTATCAGTGGTGACTAACATCAAGGACCAACCCACTGTTACATCACTGTGCTGAGCTGTAGGAGCACAGCCAATGCAAGAGTGGCAGCACTGCCATGATTTCACTGACTGAGCTGTAACAGTTTCACCTGATTACAGTAAGTGAGGAAAGAGTCTTGCAGATGCACAGATCAAAGGTAACTTTCTGACATTTCTAAGCATATTAGTCAAAACAATCAACTTGTTATGCTGCATTATATGTTTGTATCCTGTTTTAGACTATAGTTTAGAATATACAGTTGTGTTCAAAATAATAGCAGTGTGTTGAAAAAAGTGAATAAAGCTCAAAATCCTTCTAATAGCTTTTATTTCCATACACACAAATGCATTGAGAACATTACACATTCTATTCCAAATCAAAACATGAAGAAAAATATATCAAAATTGTGTTGTCTAAAAAAATTGAAGAAAAGTGAATATTAGACTGTTCAAAAAATAGCAGTGTTTGTATTCTTCTTTACAAACTCAAACATTCACTATAGAAACTGAAAAATGTTTGAAGATTTTGCTTTCCTTTGAATCCCTTAATTAATATTTAGTTGTATAAGCACTGTTTCTGAGAACTGCTGTACATCTGTGTTGCATGGAGTCAACCAACTTCTGGCACCTATAAACAGGTATTCCAGCCCAGGATGATTGGACTACATTCTACAGTTCTTCTCTATTTCTTGGTTTTGCCTCAGAAACTGCATTTTTGATGTCACCCCACAAGTTTTCTATTGGATTAAGATACAGGGATTGGGCTGGCCACTCCATAACATCAATCTTGTTGGTCTTGAACCAAGATGTTGCATGTTTACTGGTGTGTTTGTGGTCGTTGTCTTGTTGGAACACCCATTTCAAGGGCATTTCCTTTTCAGCAAAAGGCAGCATGACCTCTTCAAGTATTCTGACGTATTCAAACTGATCCATGATCCCTGGTATGCGATAAATAGGCCCAACACCGTAGTATGAGAAACATCCCCATATCATGATGCTTGCGCAACCATGCTTCACTGTCTTCACAGTGTACTGTGACTTGAATTCAGTGTTTTGGGGTCGTCTGACAAACTGTCTCCGGCCACTAAACCCAAAAAGAACAATCTTACTTTCATCAGTCCACAAAAAGTTGCGCCATTTCTCTTTAGGCCAGTCAATGTGCTCTTTGGCAAATTGTAACCTCTTCAGCACGTCTTTTTTTCAACAGTGGGACTTTGCGGGGGCTTCTTGCAGATACCTTGGCTTCACATAGGCGTCTTCTAATTGTAACAGTACTCACAGGTAACTTTAGACCTTCTTTGATCTTCCTGGAGCTGATTGTTGGCTGAGTCCTTGCCATTTTGGCTATTCTTCTATCCATTTGAATGATAGTTTTTCGCTTTCTTCCACGTCTTTCAGGTTTTGGTTGCCATTTTAAAGCATTTGTGATAATTTTAGCTGAGCAGCCTACCATTTTCTGCACTTCTTTATATGTTTTCCCCTCTCCAATCAACTTTTTAATCAAGGTACACTGTTCTTCTGAACAATGTCTGGAACGACCCATTTTCCTCAGAATTTCAGAGAGAAATGCAATGTAACCAGCATGTACAACATTTGCTGCCTTACTTCCTTAAATAAGGGCAATAATTGCCACCTGTTTTTCAAAGAATGAATGACCTCACTAATAGAACTCCACACTGCTATTATTTTGAACATGCCCCTTTCAATTAGTCATTCAATTACACAGAATCAGCAGCATGCATGTCATGACTGTTGGATTTCTATTACTCTATTACACCTGCTAGTAAATTATTTGCCATGAAGAAATATAATTTCTACTAAAAACAGTGACTGATCAGGTTAGTGATGTCTGACTGCTATTATTTTGAACACAACTGTACAGACAGTATAAGTTGTCTAACTGGCCATACATGGATTGAAATGTGGTCAGTTCAGCAGCGAATGGACAAATTTCGATCCATGAATGGGCAGCCTGGTTGTTCAGAAGTCGATCTATTGATTGACTTGTGTTACAAGTCTGTCGGATCTGCCTGTCGGATCTTTCGTGAACGATCAGTGCTGTCGGTTGTAGCATTTTTCTCCACCGGCAGAATACAATAGCACAGTGAGGGGATTCACCCATTCACATTGAGTGTGTGGATGGGGGAATTGGCTCTTTTTTTTGTTCAACTCAGTGGTTGAATGAAAAAAATGAATTGTGTATGGCCTTTCTTAATCTACCAAATTCACATAAGCCCTGAAGTAATACTCTTCTGCAACCCTAACAACTCAATGGACTGTGGGTGGAGATGTACCATTCAAACAGGTAAATACGTAAGGATTTTTTTTGCTTTCTTTTTACTGTACAGTAGCACCATGATATAAGTGCTACCTACTGTCTTGTTAATTGGTTTGAAAAATTATCTAGTCTTTTATTGATTAATGCTAGAAGACCTGTCCTCTAACAGCAAGTATTTTCCTTAAATCCTACGGGATAAAGATATGATCTGGTTTACAATCATAGCCAGCTGATTGGCCCACATTTTGGTAGATCAAGTTAATTACCCAATTTTTATGTTTATCAAAAGGTAAACTCTAGGTACCATTAAAAAATAAAGCCTTCAAATGCATATAGGGGATGTGGCAAGGTTGTCATGGAAAGATTGAAGAATGTGGAAGAATAGCAGGAGGTGCACACACACCATTCACGGGACAATCACTGTCTGATAATTTTGGAGTGGAGATACAAATTTATTAACATTATATTATGTGTATAATCATTACACATCCTATATTGCACATCAGTTACAAATATTACTGATTACTGAAGGCAGACCTATAAAACCTATAGGGCATGCAATTGAATTCCACCCTTGCAAGGTATATAAACAAAGTGGATTTTCTTATAGACAGAAATGTCTATGTTGACGCTACAATTTGTGCACATTTATGCATTGATATACATTTATTGGGATTTTTTTTTACCAAAGACATGTGCCAGAATACATTTTGGCCTAAATTTATGAAGACATTTGATTTTTTTAATTGAATATATTTTATAACAAAAAGTAGAAAATATTTTTTAACAATTTTATTTTTTTTTCCGTTTATATAATAAAAAATAAAAAACCCAGTGGTGATTAAATGCCACTAAAAGAAAGCTCTATTTGTGTAAAAATTTAATTTGTGTCATTTGTGTACAATATTGCATGACTGCACAATTGCCGTTAAATTAACACAGTGCTGAATAGCAAAAAATGCCCTAGTCATGAAGGTGGTTAAACCTTTTTTAAAGTACACTGCTAAAAATTTGCATGACTAAGAGTTTTTGCAAAGTATGGTTCACAGTTAGAGCTTTCCCTGGCTGGAAAATGATGCAAGAGACCAGATTTTACAGCTTACTTACATATATCATACACTACATATTGGCATTTCTGCAATCAGACCATATGGTGTTTCTGAAGAACCCGCAAGCTAGTCTTTCCCAATTCTTGAATAAGTGCATAAAAAAATTAACTTTCCTTTATAGCTTGCAATAACTGGAGTGCCACTATTTGCAGAAAAGGGAGCTATTATTTTTACACCATGTAGGACTTGAAATTCAGGACTGTTTCTTTACCCTGGACAGAATGGGGGAAAACTAAAATAGTGACACACCTAAAAATACCAAAGGATGCATTTATATGGCAGCAGTATGGCCTTACCATGGCCAAAAAAATTACCTAAATAAATAAAGAGAAGCAGTGGTATGTTTTACAAATGTGCTTATCCCTTGGCTTGCTTTGGAACTTCGAAGCAAAGAGAGCAGTTTTCATTTGAATTAATGGAAAAAAAAAAAAAAGAGGATGACAGTCTGGTTACACAACCTGTCAAAGTCAGGTGATTGGTATGTTTTCAAATCATGGAAAGCTCTCTTCAATGTTATATAAAGAAAACGTGTGGAAGACTGCAGGTGCTACACCCTGACTTGCGTGTTATGAATGTCACATTAAATGCAGGTGCAGTTTGGAGTAAACGCGATGGTATCAATGAGAGCACATATAGAAATGTTCACACTTTTATGTATAGGTCCCTTAGGTAATGACTAAGAGCCAAATAAAAACATTATTTTTGAAACTGTTCTCCACAGCACTTGATTTGAAAATCATTAGGACTTTGCACCATCACAGTCTAGGCACAGGATGGAGTGGTAGCACTGGATGCTAAAAACCTTTTCTGACATTGGGAGCAAGCAAGAAGTGACATAATGAATGTAAAGTTAAATCTGTAATGGCAATCAATACGTTTGATGGTAAGTTCATTTTATAAGCAGTTGCAATCATAAAGTTCTTAATACTTGGGAACTCTAACAAAAGGTCAGATCTATCATGAAGATTAAAGGTTACCACATATTATTCCATGCTCGCTGTAATGAAAAATTGCTGCTTTTTAATGTTACAATAAGGCTTTTGGGTGTGAAAAATAAAGACACGTTATAGACTTTAAGCAGAAAAACTGCAAGATCAATATGTTGTGCAATCAAGTCAGATTATAATTATAAATGTTGCACGCTTATGTGACAGTTTAAACTTTCTCGGCAATATTACTTGTAACTTTGGAACAGCGAGGCCATTAAAGTAAAAAAAGCTGAAAACAATGGTGGAGACGACTAGAACTGCAGCAGCCAAAATCTGGAGCAGCTGTGCTTGGCAACCAATCAGCTTCTATCTTTCATTTTCAAAGCTTAACTGAACAAGCTGAAGATAGAAGATGATTAGTTGCCATGTGCAGCTGCTCCAGACTCTGTCTGTCCCAGTTTTGATAAATTCCCCCAAATTAGTTGTAAATCGGCAACTGTGTGCATTAATCATATCATAGAAATAAAACTCTTGGAAAAAAATATTATTTATCACAGTTAGCAACAATATCCACAGAAATTAAGTAAGATAAATAAATAACCCAACCAGTAAAAATATATTTTGTCAGCTGAAAAGGGATTGGCATAATATCTAGTGACTTCCTCAGAGGATTATGCCAAGAGGGTGAAAAGCAGGTCAAGACCATCATAAATATTCTGGAACATGCTATTAATTATATGATATGCTGTTAATTTATATTGTATTGCAAATATAATAAAACACTGTTTCTACTACATGTACTACAGATAGGACAAATTATGAAGTGGAAAGATGCAACACGTTCGATGACCGTGTGAAGATCTTCCATGCAGCGGTTTGAGACACACATTTGTGAAAATGGACATCAGGTGGCAAGATTTGAACAAGGGATCTTGCTGTGAAACTTTTGGAACTGTCATCCTTTGATGCTACGTGATCTGTAATTGAATGATGGCTACTAACTATATAAAATTTTGTACACT
Source organism: Staurois parvus (assembly GCF_062004578.1). Taxonomy (NCBI): domain Eukaryota; kingdom Metazoa; phylum Chordata; class Amphibia; order Anura; family Ranidae; genus Staurois; species Staurois parvus. The sequence goes on along the minus strand of NW_028318342.1, from coordinate 4,071,995 downwards.
ATAGTATTTTGGTTTTATGACTGGTGTATGAGCACAGATTGAGATATACAAGTGTGATGTGGTGTTGTATTCTTTATAATTCTTTACAAATGAAGGCTCTACTCTCGCAGCATGATTTAAAGGATAAGTTAACCTTTTGAAAAAACAAATAAATAAAAATTTTTGGAGGTAAAAAAACTGCATTTATTATTTTTTTCTAAGGGGCCTGCAGAGCATTGCAGGCTCCTGCAGACTCTCAGGATAGCTGTCTGCCCATACCTTCCTTGTAACTTGAGAGCAGGAATATCAATGAACTACAAGAGGGCTGACCAGTGCCTTCATAGTTCACTGAGAACTACAAGCCATCAGCCACAATGGCTGACAATATTTGTAGTCTTTTAGTTCACAGAGAACTGGGAGTGAATGACACAGCAGAGCCCTGCACGGCCGTGCTGTTTTAATTTTGTTAGAGTGGGTATAAGAGAAGATCCCCCCACCCACTGTCACAGGGGATGGGGGTTCGGGGGGGGGGGAGAGGTGGAGGATGCTGCACATGTTACACCCTGAATACAGGTGTAACTTGTTTAGAAAGGTAAACATAGCCTTTAAGTGCTACCTACTGTGGTTTAACCACTTGCCTACCGGGCACTTATACCGCCTTCCTGTCCAGGCTAATTTTCAGCTTTCAGTCACGCAACACTGTACCCATATGACATTGTTATCATTTTTTTCACACAAATAGAGCTTTCTTTTGGTGGTATTTAATCACCACTGGGTATTTTATTTTTTGAGCTAAAAAAAAAAAAAGCAAAAAAATTAAAAAAAAAAGTTTTTCTTTGTTTCTATTATAAAATTTTGCAAACAGGTAATTTTTCTTTTTCACTGATGTGCATTGATGAGGCTGCACTGATGGGCACTGATAAGCAGCACTGATGGGCACTGATAGGTAGCACTGATGAGGTGGCATGGATAGGCAGCACTGATGAGGTGGCATGGATAGGCAGCACTGATAGGCAGTACTGATAGGCGGCACTGATGCTGCTGCACTGATATGCAGCAATGATGGGCACTGATAGGCGGCACTGATGGGCACTGATAGGCGGCACTGATGGGTAGCCCTGCTGGGTAACACTGACTGGTGGCACTGCTTGGCACTGACTAGCGGCACTGCTGGGCAGCACTGATGGGTGGCACCGATGGGGGTCACTGCCAGGCACTGGTGGGTTGCACTGTTGGGCACAGGTGGGTCGCACTGCTAGGCACTGATGGGCACAGGTGGGTGGCACATGCTCGGCACAGGTGGGTGGCACTGCTTGGCACTTGTGGTTGGCACTGCTGGGCACAGGTGGGTGGCACTGCTGGGCACTGATCATCAGGGCACTGATCATCAGTGCTGATCCGTTTTCTGACAATTGCCAGTTATCAGCTGTACTTTCCTCACACTGTGAACTTTCTATCTTTACCCAATATCTTTACCCAACTTTTCCCCTCTAAATTACATGTCCAATCTGCTATTCAGGAAATCAACACAAAGCAGTAATATCTCCTAAAGTCTGGCACATTTAAACCCCTATTACTTCTGTCTTTACACAGTGTCTCACAGCTAATCTTTATTTTTTTATTTGCCCATATATAAGAATCATCCCTTTTATAACCTCAAAAAACTACCGTGGTAAATATATTGGGAGCATATGAAGTTTATACAGCATTGTTGGGACTATCACCATATTTACCATATTTATGCAACCTATCCAAGACAGTGATTCTATTGACAATCTCCTCAGTTCATCCTTGAGATCATTTATCAATGGGATATAATTTGCCTGGTATATGTTCTTTAAAAAAGGAGTTAACTTTTACACCTAAGTAGTTCAGCTCCTTTTCTCTCCATACGAAGGGGAAGGTTTTCTGTAGGATCTGTTTATCTATCTTCGGAACGTTAATATTTAATATCTGAGATTTTGAAGGATTGATTTTAAGATTTGTTTGCTCCCCATAATATTTTAAGATCTTCATTAAGTTGGGTAAGGTTACTCTAGGGTTTATGATATAAAATAACATGTCGTCAGCATATGCCGCAACCTTATGTTCCACCTCTCCTACCATAATTCCCTTTACATCTATATTCTTCCATACAGTCGCTAATAGCGGGTCGAGGGATATGACAAAAAGTAGGGAAGAGAGTGGACATCCTTGCCTTGTTCTGTTGTACATTTTAAAGACCTGAGACATTGAGCCATTAACCTTCACCGCTGCTGATGGAGAACTATATAGCTTTTGTATCCATTGCGACATTCTGGGTCCAATTCCTAGTGTTTTCAATGTGTCAAACATAAGCTTACCTTATCAAAGGCTTTTTCGCCATCATTCGACAAGGAGTCTCTTTTTTGCAGCAGAAGTAGCGATCTTAGTCCATTATACCTTCACTCCCTCTCTGGGATAAAACCCACCTGATCTAAATGTATCCAATCCAACATCAACTCTTTCATCCTATTTGCTAGGACCTTTGCATATAGTTTTGTATCTACATTTAATAGCAATATGGGTCTGTAGCTGGCACACTGGGACAGATCTTTCCCCTCCTTCGGTATCACTGTAATATAAGCCTGCAGTGACTATTCTCTCATTTCTGTCCCTTCCCCTAATGTGTTCACATACGTACACATTTTAGGCATCAATTGTTCTTTAAATTTCCTATAATATCTCAATGTATATCAATCTGGACTGGGGCTCTTTACTGCGGCTGTGCTCTTTAATGTGGCATAAATTTCCTCCTGCGATTTTGATTTATCTAGGGCTACTAATCTTTCTTTTTCTATTCTATGTAGTCCGGCCTCCTTCAGGTATACCTGACTTATTTTCTTTCTCCCTCTAGTTCTTTCGGATTCATAGCTTTTATTTCGTATCATTTACTATAATATTTTTGGAATGTTTTAGTGATATCAGTGGTTGAAAATACCATTTCTCCGCTCTCTTCCTTTATTTTCTCTATATAATTGCTTGATTTCCTCTCCCTTAACTTGCCCATCAAATATTTCCCTGGTCTATTCCCCCACTGATATCTTTCTTTTGCCACCATATTAAAAACGCTTCATGTTTTCTGTTCCATTAGATCTTTCAACTCTTCTCTTTTTTGAGTAATCTTCTGTTGTATCTCTATTTCTATTTTCCTCATATGTAATTGTTCTAAGTAAAATAATTGCTCTGTTAATAGTCTTTTTTTCCCTGTTCTGTCTTTTTTTAAGCCCCCATCGATATCATGATTCCCCTAATATATGCCTTATTCGCTTCCCAGAGTGTTGCAACAGATACTTCTTCAGTCTCATTAAGTGTAAAATATAGCTCTATTGCCTTCTTTATTTTTTTCCCCAACTCAGCACCCTGTATAAGCATCTGGTTTAATCTCCACGTACTGTTTCTATTCCATTCCTTTCCCAACCTTAGTATCATTGTGACAGGTGTGCATGGTCTGATAATGACATTATCTCAATATTGGAATTTACTACTGACTCCAAGAATCTATGCTCTATCATTATGTAATCCAATCTTGAATACATCCCGTGCACTGGTGAGAAGAAGGTATAATCTCTATCTCTTTGAAGTTTAATTCTCCATAGATCCATCAACTGACACTTTAAGTTTTTACCTTCATTTCTCTGTGCCCGCAATTATGTATCCATTCAAGTATCCATGCAGAAATTAAAATCTCCTGTTACAATCAGATTGCCCCTTTTAAAATCTAAGAGTTTTCTTAACAGGCCCTCTAGATATATTGTTGGGTTTTTATTAGGACAATAAATATTCGCCAATATAAAGTCTATTCCTTGTAAATTCCCTTTCAAAAATAGGAACCAACCTTCTGGATCTACCAGTCTGTCTTCCATGGTAAATCGTATGTTTTTTGCTAGTCCAATCGCTACCCCTTTTGAATGTTTTATTGGTGAATCGGCATAATACCACTTAGGGTAATATTTGGAAGTTAATTTAACATTAGTATCTTGTGATATATGTGTCTCTTGCAAAAATACTACATCAACAGAATGCTGATGTATTTCCCTAAGGATCTTATGCCTTTTTATATGGGTATTCAGACCTTTCACATTAGGGGGTTTATTTACTAAAGCTGGAGAGTCCAAAATCAGACTCCCTTCTGCATAGAAACCAATCAGCTTCTAACCTCAGCTTGTTCAATGAAGCTTTGGCAATGAAACCTGGAAGCTGATTGGTTTCTATGCAGAAGGGAGTCTGATTTTGAACTCTCCAGCTTTAGTAAATAAACCCCTATATGTCATAACATTACGGAAACTCATTCCTACTACTGACTCTCTTCTCCCTCCTTATTCCAACGTAAGCAAGTACAACTGAATAGATTTTTAAACAGCAATACATTTTCAGAGTGAGGTTTACCTCCCTTCCCCCCTCCCCCCCACACCCTGTTCCCTCCAACCCCCTCTCCCCTCTCTGTTTAAAACCCTAAAACCCTTTGGCCCATGTCCTAGCCCTGGAGTCTACTGTAGTTTCTCCCACTATCAATTCCTCATTGGGGTAAGACTCAGAACACATACACCAGACCAGTCCACGGTCACATGCAGCCTTTATTGAGCCTCCTGATGCCCTACATTTTAAAAGAGAAGGCACCACAAAAACAAACAAAAAAAAAGTCTCCTCTCCTCAACCCTCCCCCTCCGTCCTACCCTCTGGTTATGTTCTACCATTATACCACCTATCTCAGTAAAAAAAAAAAGACAGCAGACCTAGAAAAAAAAAAGGAAAAGGGGGGGGGGGACCCCACTACTACTAATAACTTTGTGATCATATTTTCTTTTTAGAGACTAATTGACACTTTTCCTTTCTTAGGTTTACACTCTCCTTAACTCCAACAGACCATCCGGGCATATCTATTATCTGTAGATCAAGTTTTTCACAAAAGGTCTTTAGATCTTCTGGGAATCTCAGTCTCACCGATTGTCCATCTTTCCTCCCAAACAGGCATGCTGTGAAGCCCTACTTGTACCGAACATTTTTTTTACGCATTAACCCTAATAATAGTTTCAGAGATCTTCTTCTAGCCAGTGTCTCTGGCGCTCCATCCGCATAGATTTGCAAACTTGCTTCTCCACATTTCACTTCTGGGATTCCCCGTAATTTCTTCCATCATCATAATGATGTAATTTCACAATCACATTTCTGGAGAAGTTCAGTGCCACTCCTTGGGGACGTTAAATCCTGTGTATTCTATTTTCAGATGTTCTGTCACTGGTCTACCCATTATTGAATTAAATATTTTCCTCATTTCATCCCACAGATCTTCTCCTGATTGAGCTTCTGGTGGGCCCCGGATCTTCAGGTTGTTCCTTCTATCTCTATACTCTTGATCTTGTATGCATTGTATGTAATGATTTTGTATGCAAGTTTCCTTTGCTCTTTTTTAATTTCCTCCACCTGCGCTTCTAGCTTAATAATTACTTGCAAGTTTCTCTAATTTTTCTTCCATTTCTTTTACACGGGATAAAACTTGCCCCAGATCATTGTATAATACTGTCAATTCATTCATTATTGAGTGCTCTAGTTTAGCAAACATCTCTGTGATTTAAATTTTTGTAGGCATTTGCGGGCTTAATCGGTATTGTTGTTACTTTATACTTGTTCTTCAGTATTTCTAGTGTCTATCCTCGTTTCCATATTTATAGAATCTTCAGTCTGATTTAGATTCGGTAATCCTAGAGACAGTCTTGTCTGATCTCCAATATTATTTCTCAGTTCTTAACTTATCCTTACCCCTTGCTGTGTCTCTCAGGGGTATGGCCCTCTGGGATTTTCTCCTGCAGAGGCATACATTTCTTTACTGCACTTGATTGTGGAGTTTTTATTCCTCCAGCTTTTGCTGATCTACTCTTCATTACGTTGATTATTTCTCTTCCTGCTCCAGGTCAGAATATTATCTTCAGATTCATTCTAATTAGACTTAGACATTAGATATCCTTATAGATTTATTTTTCTTCTTTAGACCCCTTCTTTCAGATAGTATGTTTGATAATATTCTGCTTCTGATTCACTCCTCTTTTAGTCCCCATGGGTGTCCCTCTCCTCCCTTTCGTTTCTTCCTTTAACTCAAATAGTCCCGTCGACCACCCAAGACTACCCCCGCCCTCCTTGCAGCAAAACACAGTATACAGTTTTCATTTATATTATCTTTTTTGCTGCTACTCGCAGTCACTCACCCTCTCCTTCCGAGCTCTGTATATGGAGTGTCTCGGGGTCCTGCTGAGGTCCTGCTACTGAGGGTGTGATCTCCTTATTTTGGTGGGGGGGTCACAGATGGTCTAGAGGGGTCACCCTTCGTGGATATCGAGGATCTGGTGCCCCATGTTCTGCCCTTCCTCTGTGAGGCACAGCGTCTTCTCGGGCACCTTACCTCCTTCACCGTGTCCCACTGGTTCAGGCAGCGGTGGCTTCCCACGGCATCAGTATCCTGTACTGGTTCCTCCTCCAAAGCGAGGCTGCAGCTCTCAGAGCACCTCTTTGTCATCACATGGGCACTGTGTCCGCTGCTTCGCAGTCCAGGCACCGTCCTTACTCCCCCGGAATTCCAGGGAAAACTGTCTCCTCCACACCGCAGACACCACCCAATCCCACCACCATGGAAGATTACGCAAGTAGGGGGGATTCAGCAGACTTCTATAGGACCAACAGAAATCTGGAGCTCCGAGCTTTAGTGCCCTACTGGCGCCATGTTCCGGCCCCTCCCCCCAACTACAAATCAATTTAAGTCCTGTATTATTATGCACTGTTTACCTGCATAGCCTATTCATGGGCCCATGTTTTGGTAGATCAAGGTAACTGAACTATTTGCAAGCTTATTAAAATGTAAACTACAGACACCATTACTAAAATAATAAAATAGGCCTTCAAATGCATACAGAGGATGTGGCTGACCTGCTTAGTTCTTTACTTTCTCATCCAGATATGGTTATTGTGCATTCATTCACCCATTCAATTTACCAGTAATCTAGATATCATAATACACTCATGTGAGATGTTAGATCACCCCCTTGAGCCTTTTTGCTGTTTTCCATTTTTACAAGAAGCCTCGTGTAAAATGTAAGAACTAAAGAGTTTCTTGTAGCCACTATTCAGATTCTATCTCCTGTTTAAATGTAACTGGTGATCAGGAAGAAGAGAGAGGAAATAACTGCACAGACTCCAAGAAACATAATCCCACTGACACTGTTACATGGTTTGTGAAACTCTGGATGCAATGGATTATAGAGATTTCATGTTAATGTAAACTGAGCAACTGCACTAAAATCAGAAACTTCAGAGTGTTTATCTAATAACATTAGTAGCTTGTTGATTAGTTTCAACTGTTGTCTGAAGAAACTGCTGTTTAAATGTTTAAGTATAACCATTAAGTGGATAATGTTTAGATACAGCATAACATACTAACAATTTAAAGAACTGTAAGCTCTACTAATATACATAACAATCTTCTAAACACATAGAATGATCTGCTTTCTGTGCCAAGGTTTGAGATTACTATTTATCAGACCTGCTTAGCTATGGGATGCATTCTCATATAATTTATTATTTATTACACCATCAATTTTCGCAGCGCTTTACATATACAGTCATGGCCGAAATTGTTGGCACCCTTGATATTTTTCCTGAAAATCAAGTATTTCACACAAAAAAGGTATTGCATTAACACATGTTTTGCTATACACATGTTTATTCCCTTTGTATGTATTGGAACAAATATAAAACAGAGGCAGAAAAGCAAATATGACATAATGTCACACAAAACCCCAAAAATGGGCTGGACAAAAGTATTGGCACCCTTAACTTAATATTTGGTTGCACACCCTTTGGAAAACATAACTGAAATCAGTCGCTTCCTATAACCATCAATAAGCTTCTGACACCTCTCACCCGGAATTTTGGACCACTCTTCCTTTGCAAACAGCTCCAGGTCTCTCTTATTGGAAGGACACCTTTTCCCAACAGCAATTTTAAGATCTCTCCACAGGTGTTCAATGGGATTTAGATCTGGGCTCATTGCTGGCCACTTCAGAACTCTCCAGCGCTTCTTTGCCATCCATTTCTGAGTGCTTTTTGACGTATGTTTGGGGTCATTGTCCTGCTGGAAGACCCAGGATCTTGGACGCAAACCCAGCTTTCTGACACTGGGCCCTACAGTGCGACCCAAAATCCTTTGGTAATCCTCAGATTTCATGATGCCTTGCACACAGTCAAGGCACCCAGTGCCAGAGGCAGCAAAACAACCCCAAAACATCATTGAACCTCCACCATATTTTACCGTAGGTACTGTGTTTTGTTCTTTGTAGGCCTCATTCCGTTTTCGGTAAACAGTAGAATGATGTGCTTTACCGAAAAGCTCTATCTTGGTCTCATCTGTCCACAAGACGTTTTCCCAGAAGGCTTTTGGCTTACTCAAGTACATTTTGGCAAACTGTAGTCTTGCTTTTTTATGTCTCTGTGTCAGCAGTGGGGTCCTCCTGGGTCTCCTGCCATAGCGTTTCATTTCATTTAAATGTCGACGGATAGTTCGCGCTGACACTGATGCTCCCTGAGCCTGCAGGACAGCTTGAATGTCTTTGGAACATGTTTGGGGCTGCTTATCCACCATCCGGACTATTCTGCGTTGCAATCTTTCATCAATTTTCCTCATCCGTCCACGACCAGGGAGATTAGCTACAGTGCCATGGGTTGCAAACTTCTTGATAATGTTGCGCACTGTGGACAAAGGCAAATCTAGTTCTCTGGAGATGGACTTGTAACCTTGAGATTGTTGATATTTTGCCACAATTTTGGTTCTCAGGTCCTCAGACAGTTCTCGTCTCCTCTTTCTGTTGTCCATGCTTAGTGTGGCACAGACAGACACACAATGCAAAGGTTAAGTGAACGTCTCTCCTTTTTATCTGCTTTCAGGTGTGATTTCTATATTGCCCACACCTGTTACTTGCCCCAGGTGAGTTTACAGGAGCATCACATGCTTGTAACATTCTTATTTATCCGCAGTTGTGAAAGGGTGCCAATACTTTTGTCCAGCCCATTTTTGGAGGTTTGTGTGACATTATGTCGAATTTGCTTTCTTTCCTCCCTTTTTTTGTTTTGTCCCAATACACACAAAGGGAATAAACATGTGTATAGCAAAACATGTGTTAATGCAATACGTTTCGTGAGAAATACATGATTTCCTGGAGAAATATCAAGGGTGCCAACAATTTCGGCCATGACTGTATATATATTACATTCACAATTCACATCAGTCCCTAACCCTCAAGGAGAGTACAATCTAAGGTCCCTAATTTACATTTATACATATGCATACTAAGGCCAATTTAGACAGGATCCAATTAGCCTACCATCATGTCTTTAGAATGTGGAAGGAAACTGGAGTACCCAGAGAAAACCCACGCAGGCACTGGGAGGTTGGGATTCAAACCAATGACCCTTGTACTACCAAGCAGAAATGCTAACCATTTAGCCACTGTA